>NW_027271867.1:280000-482158 GCF_040938485.1 Diadema antillarum | reverse complement strand
GTGATAAATGAGAGGATACATTAGATACAGTGTATGTATATTTAATGTTCAATTTCTTTGTTGTTGCAAGTACAGGGATTGGGATATTGCTTATGTGACTGTGTGATATACATGTGTGTGTGTGTGTGTGTGTGTGTGTGTGTGTGTGTGTGTGTGTGTGTGTGTGTGTGTGTGTGTGTGTGTGTGTGTGTGTGTGTGTGTGTGTGTGTGTTCTCGTGTGGGTGTTGTGTGCAAGTGCATGTGTATGTGTGTGTATTACATGAGTGTGCATGTCCAGCCACGGTGTTACACTGTTTAACTCCTTGATGTAGCTCTGCACAAACATTCTATTTTTTCACTCTGACCTTCTAATACATGTACAGTATAACAGCAGCTAGGCCCGTGTGCATAGTGGAAATACATCACAGGATTGAAACGCAAGACTTTCCTTGATGAACTTTCTGAATTAATTGTATGCCCCTCTTTTCATTCTTTTACGTAGTTTTGACATTCCGTTTCACTCATTTATTTCTCTGTGCTTTCTGTATATATTTTTTTTGTCCCTACATCTCCACCTTTTCTTTTCATTGGTCTCTCTTTCCATGTACTGTACTGTATTGCCATGCCATATATTTCGCGAGTCTAAATTTTCGCGAATCGGGAACACCCTACGATTTCGCGAGTGGTTGAATTCGCGATCGTGGAGTCTGTACTGAACAGAGAAGTGTACATGCGTACATCACATTCACATCGGGATCAGAGTCAATATTTTCGCGTGTCTTTAATTTCGCGAATAGCACCTGACTCGCGAAATTCGTGACAATAAAAACCGTGAAATATTCAGCGTATACAGTATTCTTTTCACTCTTTCTCCTTTACCTTGTCTTATCACTAATTGTATTTTCTATTTGCTCATCCACATTGATATACAGATTGGCGTGAATTCACTTCTTATTATGATTTTTCCTCCTTTTTAAAGATCTTTAGTATGATAATATGACTATTTTTATTCCTTTTTCTCTGATGATTCCACAGTGTGGATCTGTAAGTGTTTTAGGCCTATTTTTATAGACCTTTTTTAAACTTAGAGAAATATATACACATGCATGCACACAGACACACAGCCAATGGAATTGTAACTCCTATCAAATGAAGAGCAAAAACAACAAAACATGAAGAGTTTGATAGTAAAATGATTTGACTCCTTTCGTGAAACATGTAATTGGAGAGATTTACAAAGAAAGGTGCTAAAAACAATGAAAATGATAAGAGAATATGGAATAGTTTTAATCATAACTACCAAACATTCCTTGTTATGCATCAACTGGAGGAATCACTGGGTTTTTTTTTTTTTAGTTTCCTGTATCTGACGATGGGCTAACTTTGAAATGTGAAAAATGGCTCTCAACCCATTTTGAGATCAAATTCTTTATAGTACTTGTAGTAACTATGTCTAATTGAGAGCTTGCCATATATAGCGATTAAAGGAAAACTGCAGTGTGATCCGTTTTCAGGTTTGATGGTACACATACAGGTATATCTGCCTTCAAGGTGAAGTTGCGCTTGCGCTATAGCTTGATTTTCGGCCAGTATTTCCTCCAATAGACCGAAGGTCCAATAGAGGTCACCGAACTTTGACATCAATAATGTTGGGTGTTGCTTTTCAGCCTTAAAGGGTACGTACAGTTCTGGTCAAATGAGGTGAGGATTTAGCTTTTAACATTTTGCGAGATATTCAGACTGGCGCTCTATGAGATTAAAGAGCATGCAATTGGTAAGGGGTATCAAAAGTTTATTTGATGAAAATCGGTTTTTAAATAGCTGAGATATCCAAAACAAGGTGAAACAAAAAGATCCTAATAAAGACTGGCTTGGCCTGTCGCCTCTTATTATTATCACTTTTTTTTTAAATCTCAGCCATTTGAAACCAATTTTTGTCAAATAAACATTAATCCTTCTTAAAGGACAAGTTCACCTTCATAGACACGTGGGTTGAGTGAATGCAGCAATATTAGTAGTCCAACAGGCGCGCCGGAAGCAGTTTTGGATTGGGGGGGGGGGGGGGGCAAACATTGGAGGGGGCTCAAGATTAGACCATGCATATGTTACACAATATACACATACACACACACACACACACACACACACGCACACACATCTATTATTTATATATATATGTATACATATATATACATATATATATATATATATATATATATATGTATACATATATGTATATAAAGTGGCGTATACGGTGGGTCGAAACATGGGGAACCCTAAAGTAATTTTGACGGTCTGTATGCTTGTGCATGTGTGCGTGAGCAATAATGGGACTACAATACTAGTACATTACGGAATGTGATACATTCAACAACGCAGTCATTGAGGAACATTGTAAGTTTTCCTTACATGGATTATGGAATGACGGTGTGAAGCGATCGACAAATTATATACTGTCAGCAACATAAGGTGAATGGCATAACAATAAAATGCGAGCGAGCGAAGCGAGCGAGCTTGAAAATTTTGATATTCTACAATTCCAAAACTGGAGTTTTAATTGTAGCTACATATTTCGCTTTGAAATAAATGGGGCGCATCGGGCGCAACTGCTGGCAATTATTGGCAGCAACATTAGGAGAATGGCATAACGATTCAATGCGAGCGAGCTTGAGAATTTTGACATTTTACAGTCCAAAAACTCCCGTTTGTAGCTATATCTTTCGCTTTGGAAATTAAGGGGGAGGGCATCGGACGCAACTGCTGGCAATTACTGGCAGCAACATTAGGAGAATGGCATAACGATTCAATGCGAGCGAGCAAAGCGAGCGAGCTTGAGAATTTTGACATTTTACAGTCCCCAAACTCCCGTTTGTAGCTATATCTTTCGCTTTGGAAATTAAGGGGGGGGGGGCATCGGACGCAACTGCTGGCAATTACTGGCAGCAACATTAGGAGAGTGGCATAACGATTCATTGCGAGCGAGCGAAGCGAGCGAGCTTGAAAATTTTGACATTTCACAGTCCCAAAACTCCCGTTTGTAACTATATTTATCTTTCGCTTTGGAAATTAAGGGGTGGGGCATCGGGCGCAACTACTGACAATTACTGTCAGCAACATTAGGAGAATGGCATACCGATTCAATGCGAGCGAGCGAAGCGAGCGAGCTTGAAATTTTTGACATTCTAGAGTCCAACAACTGCCGTCTTAGCTATGTTTTTCGCTTTAGAAATTAAGGGGGAGGCGCACCGGGCTTAACTGCTGGATGCGAGCGAGCGAAGCGAGCGAGCTTGAAAATTTTGACATTTTACAGTCCAAAAGCTGCCGTTTGTAGCCATATTTTTTCCCTTTTATTCATATATATACATATTTATTTAATTTTCTTTGTTTATTCATTTATTTTTATCATCATTATTATTATTATTTTTTTTTTTTTGGGGGGGGGCTTTTTGGGGGGGCAAAAATGCGTTTTGCCCCCCACTTTTTGGATTGGGGGGGCGGCTGCCCCCCTGCCCCCCCCCCCCCCCACTTCCGGCGCCTATGTTAGTAGAACACATCAGTGAGAGTTTGAGCAAAATCGGACAATTAAAAAGTTATGAATTTTTGGAGTTTCTGCTCAGTCACGGCTGGATGAAAAGACTACTATAGCTTGTGATGTCACATGAGTACAACGATATAAAGAAAGAATAAAGAAAATTCAACATATTTCCATTTTTCTCGCATGACAAAAGAACACTCGACTTCTCTCTTTCAGAAGGCAGGGGGAATAATATTACCCTTAACATACGTCAGTAGCAAGTCGAAGAAATGTGCACTTTATTCAAAAAGTAAAGTTTTGTGAAAATCTCTTTTTATTTTCCGTATATAGTAGTACCCATGTGACATCATACACTGTAGTAGTCTTCTCTTCCAGCAGTGACTGCGCAGATACTTAAAATATTTGTAACTTTTGAACGGATTGTCCAATTTTCCTCAAACTTTCACTGATGTGTTCTACTAATATTGGTGCATTCTCTCAATCCTTATGTATATGAAGGTGGACTTGTCCTTTAAGATTACATGCTCTTTCGTATTTCATAAGAGATTTCTCATTATCTCACTTAGGAATGATATAAACCTGAATCCTCACCTCAACCAGTACTGTACAGTCCCTTTAACTTCGGCTAAGCATGTCCTATTGGTTGCATAAGCGGTAGAGGGCATGTAGGGTGAAACAATGATTTATATGTAGCATTGTCAATAAAGGTTTTGATCTTTGTCCAAAAATGTGTGTGAGGTCTACTCCTATTCAGAAATGCTTGAAAGATGCTGTAATACAGTGTGATAGCTTGTAGGCCTATGCACAACGGGATCCCAAACATTTATCATTAATATGTATATATATATATATATATATATATATATATATATATATATATAGGCCCTATATTAGCTAAAATCTTTATCATAAAAGCAAACGTTGGTCAGGCGTCATCTCTAGTCATGATAGGAATGACTGAGTCAAGATTAAGAGGAACTA
Source organism: Diadema antillarum (assembly GCF_040938485.1). Lineage (NCBI taxonomy): Eukaryota > Metazoa > Echinodermata > Echinoidea > Diadematoida > Diadematidae > Diadema > Diadema antillarum. Next base: position 477,663 of record NW_027271867.1, on the reverse strand, counting down.
GAATTATAAATTTATGTGAGAGTGAAAAGTCGACCAGACTGTAGGGAGTAAATATGTTTTAATAATTTAATTCGTCTCCTTTTGTTTTCTTCTCTCTCTCTCTCTCTTTTTTTTTTTGGGGGGGGGGGGTCACTTTAGTTTTTCAATTATTATCTAGGCGTATCGGAGTTCTGAAACTATGCATATGCCTGTCATTAGCTTTGCCAAAGGATCTTTACTATCATAATGTTTATCTCTGAAAGCAACATTGGGGATGACAATCAACTTTCCTTGGATGATTGCTAAAAAAAAAAAAAACAAAAAAAAAAAAAAAACAAAACAAAAAAAAAAACAGTGCCACGAATGATACAATAAACCTCAGGGTGCAATGTTATTGACAGCGCCTTGATCAAAGGCCATACGAAATTTCCAGGGTTTGTTGCTTCGTCTCAGGTTGAATGAGCGAGTACGTGTTCATCTCTGCACATTAAAAAACATTATGCTATCGCTTTGAAAACGATACTCGTGCAAAACCAATGCAAACGATACCACGCGATATCGTTGTGTCGCCTCCATTTTGAAGACTGAACAAGGGTGTGGACTACGTTAATTTCGCTGATCTAATCACCAAAAGTGAGTTGATTTGGCTGCTTTCTCCTTTTATTGGGATTATACTTAATCTGCTTAAGGGTTAGAGGTGTGCATGGATATTTATTTCTAAGTTCCCATGATAGAACTGATATTTTGCAACAAGGATGGTTACTTGTTAGTCCCGTATATTACGGCTTATGTTATGCTGGTCGATAGTTAACCCCGTCGCGGGGCGCTGTAGGTACGGTACGTATTTGTCCGTATGGGGTCGCTGCTGCGGTTAGTCGATAGTATAAGGACGGGTGTTGTTATCCGTAAGTTTATTTCGGCTACGGTACCTTCTCCTTCTTCCGTGAGAGTGACCACAATCAACTTGCTGATTATTCTGTCACTTTCGGGGAGGTCTAACTTATGCGAGTCTTTAAAGGGTTCAAGTACAAGTAGTTACAGAAATATCATCATCCAAATTAGAGTCTTACTCTTTAAATAAGCATGCTTAGTCTGAAAGTAAAACAGATTCAGATTGAATGAGAGTTCTAACGTTAGACCTTCTCCTTACAAATACCCTAAGTAAATAAATAAATAAATAAACTGACAAGTCAACATCAGTCCGGGGAAATCCACTCATGAGGGGGGCTCCGTCTCACAAGGCTAAGGCAATCTCCCCCTCTGATATCGCGATCCAGCGCAGGGAGCACCTGCACCTGTGGGGTACCGGGGGGCTCCCTACGACCCGTGCAGTGCTTATGAGGCCTCCTTTTTACTTATAAATACTCTCATCCATCTCGCATCTGATAAAAATGGTTGCAAGTTTGCACTGTAATTTTTTGTTACACACTCATGTCCACTCTCCATGATGAGGACAAGAAAAAATTATATTTGTTTAAATCAAAAACCTGAATTTTTTATATTTTTAGTGGGAGTATTTTTTGTATTCTTTTTTTTACAATATTAAGTTTCATGTTTAATATTTGTATTTCTTAACCAATTCCCAGTTGTTTTGCTTCCAGGTCATTGTGTGTCCATCACAGATAGGAGTCCAAAGTGGACTGTTCTGTGTAAGCCTGCACAAGCGTGCTATGCCTGAGCCCAAGCAGGCCACCTGCTTATGATGGAGGCAGGCTACAGGGACCGCCAGGGTTACTATGGCAACGAGAGGGACGGCCAGCCGCCGCTACCGACCCAACACGAACAGCAGCAGCAGACCCAGCAGTCAGTCCTGCCCCACTATGCCCACCAGCTTCCCCACCATTCTTCACTCCTGCCGCCCGCTTCCCACGTGCCCCAACATCCACTCCACCTCGCGCAGCCATCCTACGTCCTGGACACTGGGGAGGAGCTGAGAGGCGGGGAGGAGTACCCAGGGAGACACCCCGGACCGTCCAACGCACAGCAGATGCATTCAGGTTTTGTAGTCCTCAGCTAATCAGTCATATATCTCATCACCTGCGCGGTAAAAGAGCCCTAAATCCTGCACGCTTGAAAAATGACAAATCAATGATGTTACATCACATGAAAAACATTCAAAATTCTGTCCAATAATGTCATGAATCAAAATAGATTTTAGGGTCAAAATTTCATGCTAGGACCCTTCCACCAGGCAAGAGACCGTATGTCATGTAGAAAAAAAAAAGTATAGTACTAGATTATGAAAGGCAGCAAAACTGGGGCAAGGATATTGTATGATCATATGTAACTATTGATTATACAATAGTTTGCCATCAGACATTCCAGAAAAAAATGCATATATGCCAAGTCCTGCTGATCATCTTTGTAGCACAGGAATTTAGAAACCATGTCCATCGGCATAACTATGGCTGATATACAAACTTTATGTGAGTGTGCACTCTACTCACTTTTGTGACATTAAAATGTATTTTTGGAATATCCATGCACTGTTAAGCATCCTATCTTTATAGAGGAAAAACACAAACACCTAGAAATATGAAATCCTAATTTTGTGTTTGCAGAGAGCGTCCAGCTGTTGTCGAACTCCTCAGCAACCCACGACCACCTGCCCCACCACCAGCAGCAGTTTTCGACCCACTCTCGCCAGCAGCTCACCCAACTGCGACCTGCCCGCCAGGCAGCTGCCTTCACCCCCACAGCCTCGGACCAGACGGATGCAGGGACCCAGCCTTCAGCCGGCGGTCAAGTATTTGTGACCCACACACCATCCCAGGTCAGTTTTGCCAGTGAGCGTCCACTTGACTGACTTCATCTTGCACTGAAACACCAACTTCATGTTCAACTTGACTCTGATTATGAGAGCAAAAGCAAGCAAAGAGACTGTTTGAATAGAAATTTGCATTAGTTATTAGGCACAACATCAGAAAGTTAAAGGACAAGTTCACCTTCATAAACATAAGGATTGAGAGAATGCAACAATATTAGTAGAACACATCAGTGAAAGTTTGAGGAAAATTGGACAATCGACGCAAAAGTTATGAATTTTTAAAATTTTTGTGTTGGAACCGCTGGATGAGGAGACTACTACAGCTTGTGAGTCATATGCGTACAACAGTATAAAGAAAATGTAAAGAAAATTCAACATATTTTCACTTTTTTCGCATAATAAAAGAGCACTTGACTTGACTCTTTCTAAAGGCAGGGGGAATAATATTACCCATAACATTTGTCGGTAACGAGTCGGGGGAATGTGTACTTTTTGCAAAAGATGAAATTTGGTGAAATTCTCTTTATATTTTCCTTATATTGTTGTACGCATGTGACATCTAAGTTAGTCACACACTGCAGTAGTCTTCTCATCCAGCGGTTACTGCACAAAAACTTCAAAAATTCATAACTTTGAACGGATTGTCCAATTTTCCTCAAACTTTCAATGATGTGTTCTACTAATATTGCTACATTCTCTCAATCCTTATGTTTATGAAGGTGAACTTGTCCTTTAAGGTTTTGCATACATTCATGATACAAAGATTTTGGTCCCAACCACTGATGCAAATTAGAGGTCAGCATCTCACTACCTTTCCAATAGTTTGTACAAATTCAATTAAATTCAAATGATATTTTATTTCCAATATCACAAGTTTCCTTCCAGAGACAAAACAATAACAAAAAATCAATAAAATACAAAATATATAAACATACGTACCTTTTGTACGCCATGTATATCATACCATCAATTATATAGATTTCCCAGATAAATTTGTCCCACCAGAATGACCTTTTATGGCGATGAATGATATCACCTGAATGCCGTATGTTCTGTCGTAAATGTGCAGGGGGCGGAAACTGCCCAGGATGATTCCAAAGCGGTTGCGGTAGCAGAGGGAGGCGTTTCGGAGACGATCGTCGAAGTCTGCATCCCGACAGCACCTGCAGCATCGACATCGTCGATGTCCATGGACCAGACAGTCCCAAAGAAGCGTGCTGTGCGGCTGGCACTGGCAGAGACACAGCAACAACAACAACAGCAACAACAGCTGCAGCGGCAACAGGAGGAGAAATCGAGCCAGAAGCAGAGCAGCGTCCTGCCGTCCCCACCGGTCATCCCCCGGGACGTCTGGAAGCCGGACATTCCCATCGGCCTCTCGTTCCTGTTCTCGCCGGATGGCAGAAAGATATCGGGCATTCGGGCGGAGCGTTCGCTCGAGAAGGGGGCCCGCTTCGGACCGTTCAACGGCAAACTCTTGGACGAGGATGCGGGCAGTCTGAGAGATTCCTCGTGGGAGGTGAGTGTCCTATCCCTGTAACTTGCAAGAATCTCTCAGTGAAGACTCCTAATATCATATACTTATTAAAGCAACACTGCACACCAGCACTTGTCTGACGTTCCAGATCCTGCAAAAATCGCTGTTGGACCAGTGACTTTTCAGGGATGAACCAGTAAAAGATGAAATAACTTGGTACCTACCCTTTCCGACAGACAGATTTGACCAGTATAAAAAATGGGTTAGTGTGCAGCGCTGCTTTCAAGGGAAGAGTATGTGTATTCATCTCCAGGTTTTCAAAAGGTATGTTTCAATGTCCCTGAACCAGGATTGACAAATCCCAGCTGCTCAAAGCACTGCTGAAAAGTAGACATATAATAGATTTGTGTAATGCTCTCTTTGTAATGATTTTTTGATTTTCTGATGATTTGCTGGAGACTTCTCCAGAGTGGTCAGTATTGTAGACATGAATATGTACTAGCGCTTTGATCAAGTCCCAGCGCTTTGATCAGGTCCTGTAAAAGCGCTCAATAAGAAATAGTTATTATTATTTAATACTAGACAGCAAGGATTATAATGTTAACCTGCACAGTTTGGTTGATAGAAATACACCTGTGCATCTTATTCTTCTTTGAATACTTTCATTTATGAGATGGATGATGTTATCTTCATAGACATTATAGGAACGATATAATAGTTTTGGTAGAGACGGGGATTCAGATTTAACTTTTTGGGAGATTAGAAATGACGTAGATGAATTATTAAAGAGCGTACAGTGCTAGAGGAATTAAAAACTTATTTGATGAAAATCATTTTTGAAATGGCTGAGATATCCAAGCATAAACTAAAACAAAGTGGCCCTAATAAAAGGTAGGTCCAACCTTATTATAAATGGAGTCTGTATGCCCATGATTTTGTATCATTGCTTCAACTGAAACACTGAATGATCATTTTTTTTATGAAGGGCAATTTGTCAGTCAATAGCTATTAAGCAATAGTACACAGTTTTGTTTTCCCATCACTTATTTGCTGCTACCACAGCTGTGCCTGAGAGGCAAAGTATTCTTCTACGTTGATGGCCAGGGCAAGAGCTACAACAACTGGATGGCATTCGTACAGAGCGCCAACGAGGAGGAGGAGCAGAACATGGAGGCCTTCCAGTCCTACGGGGACATCTTCTTCCGCACCACCAAGGTCATCGAACCCGGCAACGAGCTGCGCGTGTTCTACAGCGAGGACTACGCCAGCCACGTCGGCTTCAAGTCCAAGCTGGGCGATCTCAGTTTCAGCGCAGGTGGGGCTCGTCTCACAGAGCTAGACATCAGATGGGTAGACCGTTGAACGCAAATGTGAAAGAGTTTTAAAGGTGCATGGTCCTGGTGTTTTAGTCAAATGCGTACGCGGGCGCACGGCGCAAGTTTCCTATAGAGACCTACGCTATCAACTCCTCTTTGGCGCTTACGCTTTGGCCCACTTCCCCGAGTCCAAAGAAGTTCGACTCACTGCAGTCAGTGGTCCGATCACAGTTCGGCTCATGATTCGGCTGAGAGGGATGACAGCTCTAGCAAACTTCTTTTGTGATGTCATAATAACAATCACATAAGCACGCACCTCGGCATTACTACAGACTGCATGATGCGCACATAAGACAACGAAGGCAGTGTTACTTAGCAACACCTACGCACTTTACTCTTGATGACAGCTCAACTTCGGTAATCTTCGTATCAATGCTGACAGCGCCCTCTATACTACCGGGACTATGTACCTTTAACCCGTTGAGGATGAGTCCCGAGTATGCTCGGGCAAGTGTCTATGGGAAGTGCGTGTTGTAGCAAAATCAGTCCGTCCTCAATTAATTGAAAGAAAGAAATAAATGTATGCTAATTTATTTAACCTGTTGAGGACTAGTCCCGAATATACTTGGGCAAGTGTCTATGGGAAATGCGTGTTGCAGAAAAATTAGCCCATTCTCAACGGGGTAATAATCAAATGCTTTCACTGTGATTTAGATGTCTTTAAAAGAGAGAATTAGATAAACGGAAGGGTGCAAAATTAATTTATATTGGACATAAAGTGAAGAAACAGTGTAAAGTTCCGCATAAAATTTTCACAAACCATGATGATATTTGTCACAGTTGCATATTTGCTAATGGTAGTTGATGCTGATGTCATTTCTAGAGTGACAATGTTGGCATCATTCTTTCTGTAAATGTTTCTGCATGAAAAATTTAGATTTGCAAGGATCTAATCAATGATATTTGCCAATGGGCAGAGGTTTACCAATACTAAACACAGGATGGACTAAAATCAAAGTTCACATGATTGAGTGAAGTATTACTAAATACAATTTTCTAAATATTATTAAGCATAACTTTGAGAGAGGAATTTAAGGTCAAATTGAACCCCCCCCCCCCCCCAGAAAAACTTGGTCTGAAATGGCCCAGTTAAAAAAAAAAGAGGTAAACTGACTCAAATCTGAAGGCATTCAGAAAATACTTTTAATTACATAGGATAGACATAGAAACACATTTTTGGCGTGTAAAATGAGAATTTGTCTTTTACACTGAACATGGTTCTTTTTGGATACTAGTAATAAAGTATGACTGTAATTTGAGAAATTCCGATTAGAAGAGAGAGTACCTGTACAAGATGGCCTTAGTCCCAATAATGGAAAATCTGTTTGGCTTATTCTTTGCTAGTTTGTAATCTCTGTGTTGTATGCTCTTACAGAACTCAATAGTTAAGAGGTGAGAGTTACACCACAAAAAAAAAAAACCACAAACAAGCAAACAAACAAAAAACCCACACAAACAAAGAAGATTTGATGCCTCTTGGTATTGTTTTGTCATAGTAATTGTAATGAAAATAATGAATGAATAGTGTTTAAAGCAGAAATGATTGGAAAAGTCGTACAAAACAATAGTAAAAGTTATGACAATGAAACTAGAAATAGTACAAGTGGATTCTCATTTCAAAAATTGTTGCTGTAGTTGTATCACCATTACTGTCATTCTCATCATAGCATGTTTATTGTTCTTCCTGTCATTTTTCCATCAAAATACAGAAACAAACAACTTCCCATGTCGTGCCTGTGAGCGGTCCTACAATTCTGCCAAGGGCCTCTTGAGGCACTCCAAGATCACCCATGACCCCGTCAGGGCCTGCGAGATGAGACCAGTTGTGAAGTGGGAACCTCGCAGCGCCCCTGACGACTCCGAAGGCAAGAAAGCAGAAGATGCTGCAAAGCCGGCTCCGCCCTCGAAGCCCACTCCCGCCCCGAAGCCCGCTCCTGCGTCGAAACCATCCCCACCCCAGCCTAAGCAGCAGTCGGGACCGCCACAACCACCATCACCGCCTCCCAAGCGAACCGTCTTGACCCGCAACCCCACCTTGGGCTCGGTTGAGGAGCGTTTCATTTGCACCACCTGTGGAAAGAATTTCCCCACGCGGGGCCGACTGGCCGCCCACGAAACGTTCCACGAGTACAACTCTGAACTCACCTGCCACATTTGTGGGGAGGGACAGATGAACCCCCACATCCTGGCCAAGCACTTAGTCACCCACAAGGCCAAGCCTTTCAAATGTCCCACCTGTGGCAATGCATTCGTCACCCGCAACATGCTCAGCCGCCACGAACGCCTGTCGCACACCCTGAACCACGCCTGCAGAGTCTGCGGCAAGCGGTTCGCCAAGAAGCGGGAATGCTCACGGCACGAGAAGGAACATCCGGAGTGGCGCAGTTATAAGCCCGTTACTGTCTCGGTACGGAGGTTTAAGAGAGCAAACCCCCAACCACGCCGCGGTATGTCATAACTTTAAAAGCAAAAATTTAAAGGGTGTGTACAGTTCTGGTTGAGGTGAGGATTTAGCTTTTAACGTTTTGCTAGATTTTCAGAAACCACTCTATGAGATGTCAAAGAGCATGCAATTCTAAGGGGTATCAAAAGTTTATTTGATGAAAATCGGTTTTGAAATGGCTGAGATATCAAAAATAAGGTGAAACAAAGAGATCCTAATAAAAGGCATGGCCTGTCGCCTTTTATTAGTATCACTTTTTTGGATATCTCAGCCATTTGAAAACCAATTTTCATCAAGTAAACATTGAATCCTTTTTAAAATTACATGCTCTTTCATATATCTTAAGAAGTTTGATTTGTGTGATTCATTTTCCATCTGAGAAGATGGCTGGATAGCCCATATTCAGCTACGGTAAGCTGGTCTTCCATGGGGTCCAGTTGGGTGTGAGGTGAGACCACTTCACCGGGTTAAACACCCTGCTCTTTGCAATGAATGAATGAAGCAGGATCTTTTATATGCATGAGTTGTTACTCTCTCATACACGGGACCTCCAATTTTATGTCCTATCCGAGGGACAGAGTGTTTTGCCTCTTGCTAGAGGGGACGGTATGCTTACACACAACATTGCTCAGTCCAGACTCGGGGGTTCAAACCCGGGCCGAGCCAACTCACTGCCCTTGTTTCTCATCATCTCTCTTAGGAATGTTAAAAACATGAATCCGCACCTCAACCAGTACTGTACAGTCCCTTTAAAGTGGAGATCCACATTGAACATTAGTTTAACTTACAAAGAAAAATCGTAAGAACAAGACAGTGAAAATATGAGTAAATTCTGATCAAAGCTCTGGAAAAAATGTTGTTGTGTATTTTTATGCCTCCGCCACGAAGTGGTGCCGGTGGCATTATGTTTTCGGGTTGTCCGTCCGTCCGTCCGTCCATCCGCATTCGTTTACGCGATAACTTGAGGAATATTGACTGGAATTTTACCAGACTTGGTCCAAGTATAAAGTGTGATGGGGGCAATTACTTGATTAGATTTTGGGTGAAATCGGCCAAAGGCCAAAGGTCAAAGGTCAAGGTCAAATCATGAAATTGTATCCGTTTACGCGATAACTCAAGACTGGATCGAGCAAAGTTGTCCGGGGATGATATATGATGGGACAATTACTTGATTAGTTTTTTAGTGAAATCGGACAGAGGTCAAAGGTCAAAGATGAAGGTCAAATCATGAAATTGTATCCGTTTACGCGATAACTCAAGACTGGATCGAGCAAATTTGTCCGGGGATGATATATGATGGGACAATTACTTGATTAATTTTTGGTGAAATCGGACAGAGGTCAAAGGTCAAAGATCAAGGTCAAATTGTAAAATTTATTTGTTTACGTGATAACTCAAAACTGGATGTAGCAGCTTTCACCAAACTTGGTCCAAGGATGATGTATGATGGGGCAATTAGTTGAGTAGGTTTTAGTGACATTGGCAAGAGGTCAAAGGTCAAACGGTCAAGGTCAAATGCTAAAGATGTTGCTATTTCCCCCATTATGCAATGCCGGAAGGTGTTTTCTTGAAACCTAGTGTAGACATGTACTACTGCGTAAAGATTCTCCAGAGAGAGTTTCATGTCATAAAGTCAAAGGTCAAAAGGTCAAAGGTTAGATGAAAATGTTGCAATTTCTTTTTTCTCGCAAATGGTTCAATATATCTTCATGGAACTTGGTAAACATACACATGTACTGACTGGCAGGTATTATCTAGGGAATTTAGGGGTCATGGGGCAATAGTCAGGGGTCAAAGGTCATGGTCAACTCCTCAAAATTTTACTATTTCCCTCATATATTAGGATATGGAATGCTTGCATTATTAGTTTTAAAACATATTACCTAATGGAGATTCTCTGGAAAATTTCGAGCCAGAAGGTCAAAGGTCAAAGGTTAAGGGTCAAAGGCCAGGTTTAAATGCAAAAAAAATATCTTTTTTACTGTAATTACACACTTTCTTCATACCTTGAAAATACTCATGTACAAACTTATAAAAGGGTCAGTCATAGGTAAAGTAAAAATCCTCAATTCCTCAAATATGTGTACAGCCTGCACTCTTAGACAATTATAGCAAACCCAGTTCAAGGAAAGTGAACATTCAAGATTTTTCTGACAAACCTGTCATTTTGATATTTTGCCAGTTATGTGAAACTGTCAGCACACATTGTGAAGACATTGTACTATACACCTGTCGGGAGAATCATGTATTATCAGTCGCCATGTATTATCAATATCATGTATTATCAGTCGCCATAGCGACATTTCTAGTTTTTTTCCAATTTTAATCAATCAAACATAAAATAGGAATTCTGTGATGTCACACATGAGCTTCCCCCCCCCCCCCCCCCCCCGCCGCTTGCTTTGTCCTATGAAATTCGAACATTTCATGTGCCCATCAAGCATCAAATAAATTTCCACTTGTGTACCAGTATGCCCCCTGATACAGTTGTTGTAACCTATTCTGTACAATCTCTGTATGCAATAGTCCACCACCAGTAACGAAAAAAGAGAGATTTTTGTTGAAATCTGTGCGCAGTGCATGGAAGACCACATCACATACTTTATAAAGCTCCTTGATAAAAAAAAAAAAATCCTGCTTTAGTGCTTCAAAATAGTTCCCAAATGTGAGTAATGGATAAAGATAACAATGAAATAATAAATGAATAATAATGAAGTGTTCATCTGTATAGCCACTGTTCAGTATTGTTAAACATGCAAAATGTGAACAATAGGTTTATTTGAAACCATTTGTAGAATAAACCATCACCGTGATGGTTTATTGAGAAAATTAGTGATATCTCCTTATATTTGTGGCTTTTTTCTGCAAATTTTTTGTACAGTATTGTGTTTTGTGATCCACAACTGAACTATGATACATCAGCTGTGATGATTTGAACATCTTCAGGCTTAGTGTGACTCTCAAAAGCCCTTCCAGCTCTCTAATCATAGTCCATTTTTGTTTCCTTGAATCTTTCCTTAAGACATCGAGGAAGATGTTTCAGAGAGTGAGCTGTGTGATGCACCTGACCATGAGCTCGAAGTGGAGATCGAAGAGCAGGACGATGACGGCGAGTCCAACCCAAACCTCTCCAGGGACATGCTTGGAAAGAGGACCAACCACTACGACCGGCCGCGGCCCTACAAGTGCCGCTTCTGCAGCAAGCGCTACCTCTCGCGGAAGGCCAAGACCGACCACGAGGCGGAGGTGCACACGAAGAAGTGTGACTTCAAGTGCACGCACTGTCCGCAGGTGTTTGCCACGGAGATGCGGTACGTGGAACACGTGAAGCGCCACGTGGAGAACCGCCCCTTCCAGTGCCACCTGTGCCCCAATGCCTTCGCATCGGAGAGCGCCCTCATAAACCACCAGGGCGAGCACAACGGGCAGAAGCCGATCAAGTGCGACGTCTGCGGCCGAGGCTTCCGCACGCGCCACTTCATGACGGCGCACAAGCGCCGCATGCACAAGGTGCAGCAGATGCGGTTCGCCTGCTCCTTCTGCAACAAGCCCTTCTCCGACAAGGGCAACATGATCAAGCACGAGCGGCGGCATAAGGGCATCCGGCCGTTCGTCTGCCTGACGTGCGGCAAGGGCTTCACCAGCAAGTTCTGCCTGACCTCCCACAGCTACACCCACACGAACGAGAGGCGCTTCGGCTGCCCCTACTGCGAGCAGAAGTTCACCCTCAACCAGCACCTGACGAATCACATCTACCGGCAGCACACCTCCAGGGCGTCCAGCTTTGATGGGCAGTCAAAGGATCCGAGTGAGCCTCCCGTCGTTACGGTGGAGCCGTCAGACATTGCAGGGCAGTGACCCTAACCAGTGATCACAACCCACAAACTTATGTATGCAACTCTCTTTGATCATGGCAAACACATACACCGACTCAACTCATAACACTTTAAGTGTATGCTGCAAGGTGACCCACTATTGTTGTCGTGAACACTAAAACCTTTGACGAGTGACACTCTAGTGTATACTATAAGTGACACTCTAGTGTATACTATAAGGTAACCTTTTTTTTTATCATGGCTGAGACAAATACCTCCCTGTAAAATAACACTGTAGCAAATATTACAAGGTGATTGTCTTTGCGTGCAAACAATTTAGCCGTATGCCATGTGGCGAGTATTTCAAATCAGAGTAAACACAAAACTCCATCACGGCCTGAAACACTCTAAGACATGCAACCAGTGCATCCATGTTGACGCAGCACAAAATGAATCAAAAGCACCAGTTTGCCAATGAAATACTGGCATTTCATGCTGATAAAATTGAATGTTCAATTCAATCCAATCGAATTTACTTTATTTCTATTCATCAAAATATGATATATTGGTTTGACAATCTGTGTGAAGTAAAAGTCGTATAGTACAATACATTGTACTTCTGACTCTGACTAATAGTGCAGTTAAATGAGACAATCATAATGAACACCATGTTATCTTGGCTGGGAACTATTTTATTCATGCAGCAAGGTAGTTATCTGTGATTATGATATACACTAACACCATCTCATCTGGTAACAACTTTGGTGTAAGCTTCAGTGTGGCTCTTTGGGATCACGACAAACTCAAACCCGCCTTGACTGATGGTACTTTGATTTATGTAGGAGATCCCTCATAAGTCACGATTAAACACACCCACAACCTTGACCAAGTGTGCTACTAGATAGCTGTTGTATGTCTTGGTAAACACAAAATACTAAACTCTTGAACCAGCGTGGTCTATGAGGGGGTTTCAGCATGTCGCTGCAACATGCTCAAATTCTTGTGCAACATCTTCAAAAGCCAGCAACAAGTTTTGCAACAAGCTCAAAATAAAATGTATTCAAATATGTGAAAAACATGTGCAAAACATACAAGAAACATCAAACTACCTGCTACTTAGATATTTGTGTGCAAAGCATGAGAGAGAACATTTGACGTAAGCAGCGTAAAGAAAGATATATGCTGCAAAATATTGCGTACTACGTGCTCGTGATGTGCACTCTGCGCACATACAATTTCTGCAATATTCTCAGGTTCTGAACTTGCAACACACTCAGAATTCAAGTTGTGAACCACCCTGCTTGAACACTAATGGTACACTTGCAAGTTCAACCACTACCCCGGTTGACACGAACACCATCCCAGGTGATGACACTTCAGTGTATTCAACAAGATGATCCTCTATGTGCAACATGGTAAACACAAACACTGCATTGGCAAGTGTATGCTATAAATTGACACCCTTTGATCCCAGCAAAGGGGAACACCAAATTTTCCTCTAAAAGTTGCGGTGTGTGTCACACAGTGTGTTTGGTTTGTGGTACTGTAAATGCTGATATCTTTGCATACAAATATTTTCAGAAAAGGCAGTTGATCAGACATTTTTGCAAATTGTTAATTTAATGTGGTCCTCACGTGAACATGATTAATATGATATGAAAGTGACTTTTCAAACAAACCATTTGATCAATCATTGTTTGAAAAAAGATCAAATCTCTCTCTCAAAAAGAAATTGTATTCCAAGGAGTTGAGCAGGGCGCTCGATAACAACTAGTAGGCACTTGATATTGCAACACTAGTTTGTTGGCCTGGAAGGATGCGCGTGGGGCAAATTTATTGTTTTCATGATATATGTCAATACTTTTGCACGTTGTTAGCTTTCCGATGGAGAGGCTATTTACAAAATGCGGGAAAAAAAGACTTTTGTGAAAGTGTCCGCATCTACAGTAATCATGAACGTCATCATCTGTGAGAACACACCTTAGGGAGCTTTAGATTAGCGACGCAGACGCTTTAGACAACGATTGCATTGGCCGTCTCCTCTCTCCCTGCGTCGTGTTGCAAAGTAGCTTTGGATTATGCGAGAACGCAAGCTATAACAAGTAAAATGGCGCCCCCATATGATCAGCGCATCAAGTAGCTCTCTGCGTCACGAATTGAGCAGACATAAAAATAGCCCAGAACATGTTGTGAAAACTCAGACGACGCAAGCTATAAATTGATCATTTTCGATGTAAAGCAATTTTGCGCACGCGCAGAACATGTTTTTATCCTCTGAACATCCACATCACAAAAATCTAATGCTCCCTGTTATTGCCATCTGTAGATCACAAGAAGCATTAAACCTTTGAAGGTACTCAGGAGTGTACGGCTGTGTGAATCAGACGGAATTGGGAGAAATATGAAATCATGAAACCACCAGACCTCGATAGGCGACTGACTTGAACCATTGAAGACTAGTCCTGAGTATGCTGTATTCAGGCAGGTGTCTATGGGACATGAGTGTTATAGCACAATCAGACTGTCCTAAATGGGTTATTACGTAGAGGACATGCATACTGTGCCATGGTATTGACCGATTCTGTGACGCGCTTTGTGTATTTTTGGCATGGGCAGCACCATTACACGGTGTCTTAGCCGACCCCTCCCCTCTCCCCCACCCCCTTCCGCTCACGGAATGAAAAACTGATGCATAGTTGTTTTAGCCAATGGGCGTGTCGTACTGAGTGCACGAATGCTTGATTAGTGCACGAACGCTTGATTAGTGCGCGAACCTTTGTTACAAGTGCGCGATAAACATGTTGCCCGTGGGGTGGGGGAGAGTAGGGGGGGTCGGCCAAGACACCTCAAAATGAGCTCATGGCTGCTCCCTGTGCCACAAATTGTCTGCTGCCCTCAACGAACCCGAATCGGTCAATAAGTAAAAAAGGAACACTTGTGGGAGGTTGTACTGCCATCTTTTCTTCTTTGTTTTCAGTGTATTCAAACCGCAAGACCTCAAATTAAAGGGGCATAGTCCCGGTAGTGTAAGGGCACTGTTGATGATACTGCTGATCACTGTTAGCATTGATACGAAGATTACCGAAGTTGAGCTGTCATCAAGAGTAAAGTGCGTAGGTGTTGCTAAGTAACGTTGCCTTCGTTGTCTTCTCTGCGCATCGCGCAGTCTGTAGTAATGCCAGGGTGCGTGCATATGTGCTTGTTATTATGACATCACAAAAGAAGTTTACTAAAGCGGTCATCCCCCTCAGCCGAGTCACTAGCCGAACTGTGAGCGGACCACTCGCTACAGTGAATCGGACTTCTTCGGACTCGGAGAAGTGGGCCAAAGCGTAAGCGCTAAAGAGGAGTCTATAGCGTAGGTCTCTATAGGAAACTTGCGCCATGCGCCCGCGTACGCATTTGACTAAAACACCGGGACCATGCACCTTTAACACACCAGCTAGCCACAGCTCTTGTCCAGTTACATCGTTAAGGAGAGAAAAAAGTATCAAGAAACCATTTGAAACTGCTTGGCTGTGATTACTTTTTAATGAATTTGGTATGAAGTACATGTAGTGGTGTAAGATGACATGTGCATGTATCGTTGCGGAAATCTACTCTTGCCCTCTTGGTTGGTCTTACAAAAATTATGACCGAAACCAAATTAAATGCATCCTGATGTGGACATTGTGGAGACTTGTACAATTGTATGTTTGCCTTTATCTGTATTGTTTTCTTTCTGAACCCCACAAAGGGTTAGTTTGCAGGCACAAACCGATTGTTGGTCGTAAAGGAGTCTGCGTGCGCAAAGACTACTACATGCGCCTGACCCACTGGCGCTGCAGCCTCCCTCAAGGGACAGTGCTAGTGGTACATGTAGTAGTCTTGGCACAGATTCTGTTCACAGATCTGTTACAACCGACGAGGGTTTGTGCCTGCCAACTAACTAAGGGTGGGGTGGTGTTACACTGTCTGTCCCAAAATTGATACAAGATGGCCGTATAGATATGGAATTTTCAACTTTTATTAATGCGAAGTTAGCCTGGAACTTTGTCAAAAGCCAGTCTGCAGCCAAAGCAAATACAATACCTACAGAAGGTCACAAAATGACGCCTGCCTGAACCACAATCGAAAGTTATGCAAAGATGTGAATCTTTATGACGAAGTGTACTCGGAGGACACGTGATGGAAATGCAGTGGCTACACAAAGATTTTGCCACCGCCCACATAGTTGCTGCTGGAGTCTGAGAATCTCAACTAGTGGTCATACAATGGCTCAAGATGCTCTATTTTAAACAAATGACCTGCTGTTTACACTATTGGAGCCAAAGTTGAATATTTCCTTGATATCACGAGTCCATCTTTTGCTCAATTTTGAGACAGTGTAGCACCTGCATTAAAGAAGTACAGGTAGGCCAATATTTCAGGATTTGTTGTTTTTTTTTCTGTATAATGTATGCCAAGTTTTCTACCAGTTAGCAGTCGCTGTGAAATTATGAGAGTACATGTACATGTACATGTATTTCCAGAAACGGCTCAGGGTAACTGCAAATCAAGGTAATGAAAAACTGGAATTGTCGAGTTTTGTTTTGTTTTGTTTTTCTTCACTACAACAGTCGACCTTTGCTTAAGTCGACCTCGCATTGTAAGTGGAATTATTGCCAAAGGTCGAAGGTCTTTTCAAGTCCCCTTTATATTCTATTGATTTTAGTCCCTCATAAGTTGAATTTTCTGTAAGTCAAAGTTATTTCTTCAGTCCAATTAATAGATTTGATGCAATAGGCAAGGTTGACTGTACTTTCCTATTTCTATATTCTGCCATTTATCAAAGAAGATTTTTTTTTTTTTTTGTAATTGATCTCCCTTCCTATCTGATCCCTTGCATCAGGTTGCTTCTTGGTTCTCAAAAAAAACAACAGCAAAGAAACAAACTTTTGCTCCAGTTTTCCATTGAAGAAGAGGTTGTAAATTTCTTAACTCAATGATACTGGATATGCAAAAGTGTTCTTCGACGTGCTTGTGATGATGATGATGATGATGATGATGATGATGATGATGATGATGATGATGATGATGATGATGATGATGATGATGATGAAGACAGTATCTATTTAGCACAATTTAACTGTAAAAACATTCAAATGCGCCCAGCTGTCACAGTATGCTACACATTATTCATAGAGATGCCGGACATGATGACCACTGAAGATAATGTTACATGTTGATAGTGGTAAACGGCACCATGTCTACTGGAGATTTCTACCTGAGGGTAGGTAATCCAACACTGTACATGTACCATACCCAGGTCCCTGGAATCACACTGGAATCAGATCAAGGCTTTTAAGACAAAACATGGATGAAGCTGAGGAGTAGGACTTTAGATTCTGCTTCTTGACTATGAATTGTTTTATCAGTGTTTTATTTGCTTTTTTTATATGGAGAGTCCACTGTAAGTGTATACAGTAATGTATTTTTACTTAGAATATCGCTATATTACTGAATTTTATGGAATTCATTGAACTTCCAACCATACCGTTAATCATCAGATCCCAATGCTTGTTTAATAGTATAGTGCCATACAAGTGCAAGCCACTTCTCTTTTTATTTTTTCTCCCGCTTTCAACCTCCCTGTGCATGTTCTCCCCCGCCCTCTTTGTGTGTGTCTCTCTTGCTCTCTCTCCCAGTCCATACAACATTTTGTATGCAAGGTTGATCGTTTATGTTGTGAATTATTTTGTATGATGCCTGTTCAGCTTATGATGCCAATAAATTCCAACTGTGATGAACTGATACAGTATACAATGTACTACACTATACTGTGTTTGCCTTTGTCTCTTTCTGTACTATTTCTACGTACAAGATATTTGTGAAATAGTGTACCCCATTTTTCTCTTTGCATGGATTTGCAAAAAGAAAATGCCTCTGGATGCATGTATAACGAAGAAAATCAAGTTTAGCATGTCTTCTC
This sequence comes from Diadema antillarum, assembly GCF_040938485.1. Lineage (NCBI taxonomy): Eukaryota > Metazoa > Echinodermata > Echinoidea > Diadematoida > Diadematidae > Diadema > Diadema antillarum. The sequence goes on along the minus strand of NW_027271867.1, from coordinate 459,856 downwards.
ACACTTATTTTGGGAAGGGAATGGTCCCTTCTGGATTGTTTGTTGAATTGAGAGAGTTTAATGATGAGAGCCATTAATGGAGAGAAAGAGATGGAGGAGGAAGAGGAAAAGGAGGAGGTGGAGGGGGAGGGGGCAGAAGAGGAGGAGGAAGAGGGGAAGAGGAGGAGGAGGGGAGGGGGAGGGGGGCAGAATAGGGGAGGGGGAGGAGGGGTGGAGGGGGCAGAAGAGGAGAAAGGGGGAGGAGGAGGAGGGGTGGAGGGGGAGGGGGCAGAAGAGGAGGAGGAAGAGGGGAAGAGGAGGAGGAGGGGTGGAGGGAAGGGGCAGAAGAGGAGGAGGAAGAGGGGAGGAGGAGGAGGAGGGGAGGGGGAGGGGGCAGAAGAGGGGAGGGGGAGGAGGGGTGGAGGGGGTAGAAGAGAAAGGGGGAGGAGGAGGAGGGGTGGAGGGGGAGGGGGCAGAAGAGGAGGAGGAGAGGTTGAGGGGGAGGTGGCAGAAGAGGAGGAAGAGGGGAGGAGGGGAAGAGGAGGAGGAAGAGGGGAGGAGGGGTGGAGGGGAGGGGGCAGAGGAGGAGGAGGGGTGGAGGAGGAGTGGAGGGGGAGGAGGCAGAAGAGGAGGAAGAGGGGTGGAGGGGGAGGGGGCAGAAGAGGAGGAGGGGTGGAGGGGAGGGGGCAGAGGAGGAGGAGGAAGAGGGGAGGAGGGCAGGGGGCAGAAGAGGAGGAAGAGGGGAAGAGGAGGAAGAGGGGAGGAGGAGGAGGGGAGGAGGGGAGGAGGGGTGGAGGGGTGGAGGGGGAGGGAGCAGAAGAGGAGGAGCAAGAGGGGAGGAGAGGGAGGAGGGAATGGGGCAGAAGAGGAGGAGGAAGAGGAAGAGGTCTAGAGGAGGAGGAGGGGAGTGGGAGGAAGGTGGGCAAGGTTGACTGTACTTTCCTTTCAGAAGAGGAGGAAGAGGGGTGGAGGGGGAGGGGGCAGAAGAGGAGGAGGGGTGGAGGGGAGGGGGCAGAGGAGGAGGAGGAAGAGGGGAGGAGGGCAGGGGGCAGAAGAGGAGGAAGAGGGGAAGAGAAGGAAGAGGGGAGGAGGAGGAGGGGAGGAGGGGTGGAGGGGGAGGGAGCAGAAGAGGAGGAGCAAGAGGGGAGGAGAGGGAGGAGGGAATGGGGCAGAAGAGGAGGAGGAAGAGGAAGAGGTCTAGAGGAGGAGGAGGGGAGTGGGAGGAAGGTGGGGATGAGGAGGAGGAGGAGGGAAGGAGGAAGTGAGGAGGGGATGGAGGAGGAGGAGGAATGAAAGAGGAGGACGAGGGTGAGGACGAAGAGGAGGAGGGGAGGAGCAGCAGCAGCAGCAGCAGCAAGAGGGAGTGCAGGACGAGAGAAGAGGATGGATGGATGGAACTGGCAGAAAGATGGGAAGAAGGAAGAGAAGGAGAGGAGGTGGAGATAGGAGAAGGTGGGGGAGGAAAGCAGAAGAGAGGAGGACGAGGAGATCGAGGAGGGGGAGGAGGAGGGGGAGGAGGAGAGGGAGGAAGAGGGGAGGAGGAAGAGATCAAGGAGATGTGGGGGAGGGAGACGAGAAAAGTAAGGGATAAGGGAGATAGAAGGAGGAGAAAATAAGCTGTGAATAGGGCCATGAAAGATTGTGCCAGAGATGTGCAGCTATCTATTCGAATGGAATTGACATCTGACACTTCTGCACGCAAGTGGGAAATATCAGTTGCTTAATTTTCGACGCTCTCTAGATCTAAATTTCGGGTAGAATTTCTATCAAAAAACGGGCATGATATTCTGTTGACCTAAAGATCGGTCTGTATCTGGTCGTCGGGAATATGTTCCGCGGAGACTGCGTCTTGGTTCACGGAGGAGAGCGATAACGTCAAAAAAGATAATAATAGTAATAATTATAATAATAAATAAAAGACTCCTCCGGACAGGAGGATCTTTCTGTCTAGATATTCTGTAGAATTAATATGATTTCAGAAGTCTGTACACACTCTGCTTTTCCCATGTATCAAAATCACCTAAAAATTGTGATTTCCGATTTTTTTCAACAAACCTTAAATATCATCCCAGAAAAAGGAACTAAGTTTTGGATTTACAATGTACATATATGCTTTGTGTCACTTGTTTTGTTTTTCTTCGTTGTTTTTTATTGTTGTATTGTTGATGCGTTACCTTGCTTGTGTTTTGAATTTACTACATACGTAGCTAATTAGAGAGGACTTAAATGCTTTATGAGTTGTGTGAGTCATCATGGGAACAATGGCTTGAAGTCGGGCGACGCGGACATCGAGTCTCGCCTCGGGACACGACCACCGCTGTCAATATACTCGAACCATCGAGAGGTCATAGGTCAAAGATCAGAGGTCAAACATCAGACGTCCTTTTCATGTTTTTCTCTTTCCTGATGTGTCTGCCTATATAGGCAAGGTGTATTCTCAGTCATAAAAAGAAAAGAAAAGAAAAAGGAAAACGAATCGTTGCAGCAACTAGAGCAGCGTTCTTGTCAAATACTCTTTTTTCATTACTAAACTGATTTTCGAGTTTTCATGACCTGTATGAATTTTATAGAACCTGTAGCTTACTTGTGTCTAATATCTATAAAAAAAGTGGTAGCTCTTCCATAATAGAATTAACTTACAAACTCATCAGAAACATTGATTAACCATTCTGGCACCAAGGGTAATCAATTCCATATAGTTTTTAATTTTGTCGACGTGTTACATGATATATATGTATATATATATATATATATATATATATATATATATATATATATATGCTCCGCGTATTGGCAGTACTAGAATTGTAATAATAATGTCACAATAGAGCAATGCATTTAATTCCAATTGCCTTGATTTCAATTCAAAATTCGAATTTCATCCCTGACGAAGAGGGAGGCCCCCGAAAATTCGGATTTTGAATTAAAATCGAGGCAATTGGCATCTAATTGATCCCTTTATTGTGACATTATCATTACTAAATATATATTTATATATATAATATATGTGTGTGTGTGTGTGTGTGTGCGTGTGTGTGTGTGTGTGTAGTTTGGGGGTTAGTATGCAGGAACAGTGACAGCGTTTAAATTGTCATTCACGTGAATCATTGTAAGAGACGATAAGAAATGAATATCCCATGGGAGGAAAATATATCACGGCAGTATTTCTTTCATCTCATTCACTATATTCTTTTTTTGTCAGTTTTTTGGATGTTGGGGGTTTTTTTCGTGGAATTGGTAACTTTTATTCAGACGCGGGGCAATAGCCGCCTGCTGTGTGCGACATTAAAGGCCAAGTCCACTTTCATAGACTGTGGATTGATAGTGAATGCAGCATACGTATCACAGAACATATCAGGGTGAGTGAAAGTTTGAGGAAAATCTGACGATTCGTTCAAAAATTATGAATTTTTAGAGTATCTGCGCAGTCACTGCAGGACGAGAAGACTACTGTAGTGTATGATGTCACATGCGTAAAAAGATGTAAAGATGAACGTTCACAAAGTGTTACTCATTTCCTCGACTTGTCACTGACGTATGTTAAGGGAATTATTATCCCCCTAAACCTTCTGGAACAGGGAAGTCAACTGCTATTTTTTTTTATGCGAGAAAAGTGAAATTGATGTTATGACTCTTCTTTATATTTTCTTGATATCGTTGTACACATTGTGACATCACAAACTGTAGTTGTCTTCTGATCCAGCAGTGACTGAGCAGAAAATTCAATAGATCATAACGTTTGAACGGATTGTCCAATTTTCCTCAAACTTTCACTGATGTGTCCCACTTATATTGCTGCATTCACTCAATCCACATGTATATTATATTGTATGAAGTGAACTTGTCCTTTAAGAGAAAAGAGGGTGGAACGGCGACAAGTTTGAAGGCAAAACTAATACGACCGCGATGGGAATTATCCTTAGGCGGTTAACAATGGAGTAAGAACGGTGCTTTGCGGAGGAAGCATGGACGGTTGAATACTCACTGTAGGAAATATTGAAGTACCTTGGCTCGGTTGTTTGTTGCTGATATAGAGAGATTCCTCTTTGTCAGTTAATGCTTTGTTCTGACTGATTTCCGTCTCAGGCGAGGGAGACCGGTGTGGTAATGAGACATCAATTAACCCTTTCGGAACCAAAAGTTTCAAGGCACCATTCAGTTGTGAAGCCGATGTACAGATGGGTGGCCAAAGACTGCGAAAGAGGCATATAATATAAGGTTCAGGGGACCGCTTTCCGATGGTGCGACAAGAGTTTTTAATCCAGTCATATCATCATGAAATGGTGTTTCCATTGAATGCAGCGTTTTGTCGAACCTGTCGCCTCTCTGTCAACAGACTGCCGCTCCTTCCTGGAAAAATTGTCATAATATTATTATTGTCAGTAATGAGGTAGATGTCTCCTCTCCCTCGGATCCATTCTCCCCATTGCTCCCTCTCTCCCTATCTTTCTGCCTCTCTCTATCTCTCTTTCTCATTCTCTCCTTCCCTCTATCTATCAATTCATCTTTCTTTGATGAAGTGTAACCATGCGCCGGGTGCACTGACCGCCGAAAGAAAAATATATATCAGTCATCCTTTGATAATTTCTCATAATTACATGATAATCATCTATCTTTGCATGTCATTTTTATCGGGAGTCTGAAGGATCCTCTCAATCTTAATGATGCGATGACATTATATCTTTTTTTTTCCCTGTTTGCTTGTTTGTCTGTAGGCCTTTTTTTCACTCTCACTCGAAAGAGTACATGTATAGAAAATCTCGAAAATCTACTTAGTACAAAGTACAAGTAATGCTTCTATGTAGATTCCTCATATTTCACATGTTCAGTTTTGCTGTTTTGACAATTCACCCATTCATTTTTTTTTTTATGTTTGTGGTTTATTTGTTAAAACGTGGAATATGGAATTTAAAAAATAAACAAAGTGAGGAGACACTTTACGTCATCCTGGAAAGGATTATCTTTACCAATGACACTGCTTTAAACAGTACATAAGTTATCATGATAATCTATATATACTTAACATGGAAACATGATCAATACATACGTCATGAAATAAAACAGACACGCACATACGCCTCTTCCACATACACACACATTATATATAATATTCTATTCATTATCATATATATGGATATATATCATACATATATCATATATATGTATGTATAATATATACATATGTATGTATATATATATTATATATATATATATATATATATATATATATATATATATATATATATATATATATATAAGCATATACATATGAAGATTTTGTTCGCAAAAACCGATAAGTTCATTTTTGAAGATTTTGAAGTACTGTCTCTGTCATATAACGATCTTTCATATGATGTATTGGTCACTACATATAAAGGTACATTTTTGAAGTTATGGTCAAAAGAAACAATTATTTTCTTTTTATTCTCTTTATAATCTTGACCTTTAATCGCAAATATCTCCATTTGGCAAATATGGACTTATCGGTTTTTTCGAACAAACTCTTCATTAATACATATATACATATATAATTTATGTATGTAGTGTATATGTTATTATACACTTTTCTTTGAGGAGGAACATGTTTGCAGCTGTAGGAACTCAGATGTGTAATATACCGCCGGGTTGTGTATTTGGTTCTTGAGCACCTTTGAGTGGATATGTTGTGCGTTATAAATGTCTGTATATTACCTCTTGTATAGTATTATATTATATTTTAGTATTAGTTTTAGTATTAGCATATATAACCTTATGTTAAGTAGTCGCATGTTGAAAATAACTTATAATATGACGTCACAAATGCAAATTAGACGAGGTGAGATTCCCACCTTAACTATGATTATGATTTGTATTTTTGATCATAACACTCATTTTGTACTTGGCAGTAATAACGTTTAGTGTAATGGGCTTGATAGTTGCTTGGTGATTATTGACCATAAATGCGACTTTTGTCAGTATTGTTGTTGTTGTTGCTGTGTTTTGTTGTTGTTGCTGCTGTTGTTATTTTTATAATTATTATTTTGCATGCAAAAATTCAGTGAAACAAACTCGACGAAATGAGAATCTTGTAGATTGGCATTAACCGCGTTGTTCTTTCTTCAAGGTGCTTCCTTAATCAATATTCTTTATCCTCCCTTCCTCTCCTCTTCTCTCTCTCTCCCTCTCTCTCATCCGCAAGCTCGTCGACAGGTTAAAGGGACTGTACAGTACTGGTTGAGGTGGGGATTCATGTTTTGAACATTCTTAAGTGAGATAATGAGAAACCTCTTATGAAATATGTAAGAGCATGTAATTTTAAGAAGGATTCAACGTTTATTTGATTAAAATTGGTTTTCAAATGGTTGAGATATCCAAAATAGGCCCTAGTGATAATAATAAAAGGCGACAGGCCACAACTTTATTAGGATCTCTTTGTTTCACCTTGTTTTTGGATATCTCAGCCATTTCAAAACCGATTTTCATCAAATAAACTTTTGATACCCCTTAGAATTGCATGCTCTTTGACATCTCAGAGTGGTTTCTGAATATCTCGCAAAACGTTAAAAGCTAAATCCTCACCTCGACCAGAACTGTACACACCCTTTAATAGTGCAGAATTGAGAAATTTGATAAATACAGATTGTAATCGATCGATTTCACGAGTTGTTGAGTCGGCTGATGTAGTCAATCGTATTCCGCAAGACTTTGTAAGGCAACGCGTTTAGTAAAGAGTATGAACATTCAAGACATCAAACAATGTGTTACACACGATTACACGTGTCAGAGTACAAAGGTGTGTTATACAGCGAGCTGCTGGCAAGACCTGCAACAGAGCATGTGAAGTTTGCCAAGTGCTATAAGAAATTCTTATACACAATCCAATATCATGTTGTTACGTAAAGCTCCCTTGAATCTGAAATAGGAACAGAACAAAGTGAGAAAACAAAACAAGCGCAAATACAGGTATAGTCCAAACCAGAACCAACTATTTGCAAATGCAGTACGCTTTCAGATAGTGCCCCATAACAGCTGTTTCCGTAATAAGCTAGTTCGGAGTTAGCTCATGGGCACATTGGTACGAATGACCTTTCTCTTTTCTCAGTCGGTTAGGGGCACTTCACTCGTTTTAGAGCGACACAATGCATAAGCTTTACAAAACAATTTATGGGATTCACAATCCTGTTCAAACAAAGAATAGAGTTGCGTAGACCAGATGAGCAGAACGATCCGTCAATTTACACTTGGGAAAGCATCCATTTAATGATTTTGCATTGAATGTATTGACAATCTCTTAAGATATTGCCAAATACCACTTTTGCTGTCAGGTGGATGTGCTGGCAAGCAGCATTTATAAGTATCTCATGAATAATCATTACATTACAGATGCTTATCCCAGTGAATTTAAAAACCATTATGCCTGTTGGTCCGAATGACCTTGTTTCTGCTCATGCGCAAAGTGGAACTACGAACTGGCTTATTATGATAACACGCAATCATTATCGTGGTTCTTGTATCATAATTAACAACGATCATCGTAATTTACACATTTTTTTCTATTATCATCATTACAACCAGTTCCTCAAAAACTCATATTTTGTCAACAGGAATTCAAAATCCACATTCAACAATCACCTGTGGGAGGTGCCGTCAAACAATAAGTTTAATATGTGTTAACGACTTTAACAAGTGGACGACGTATCGATGAAGACAGGTTTAAGAGTGAGTCTATGCAGATCAAAGAGTAAATTAAGACCACTGGCATTCCTATACAAATGTATTGTAAAATAGCTTATACATGTAAAGATAAGTATTTCTTTATCTGACAATAATTGTCCAGCAACGTACAACTGATTCGGTATCTTCAATAACTTGAAGGTACTAGCCCACATTTGCAAACCCACGAAAATCAAAACTGCATAAAATAGGTCCAATATGACTTCAAGTACAAGTTATAACAGTAACATACCTCACCTGTTGCTCTTTGTCTATACCATTCGATAAAAGAGAGAAAATCATCGTTTTAAAATCAATTTTCAAACCGGGTCAACCCGACCCAAAATCGAATTACGAGCGCGGGCTAGCTACGTACATTAACTTACACAATGTCATGTATCGCATGCATGTAGTACGTGCGTGGACCGGAGCTAGCGAGCGTTTTTATACGCATGCATACGGTGCATTTTCATTAATTTTTATGAAAGTAATGGACTAATTGGAACGAAAGTTTGCACAGGTGTTACTGCAATCATACCCAAACTCCATGCTAACTATGAGACCAATTGCTGCAAGTTTGCAAATGTGGGCTAATACCTTTAAGACGCGGGAGCGTATAGGGATTCATGAATGGCCTGATACATTCGCTACCCACTGGGTTACATGCGAAAACAACGAACAGCACCGGTCAGCGAACAATGTGCATCGAACCGTTTAACACGCTCATCGGAAACGATCGACTCCACTCGGAGATTCTTCCGTTGTTTGTCTTCTTACATAGAGATCATGCTGTGATAAAGCTGTACACCATTCGTTACTGGAACAATGTGGAATATTCTCGAATATGTCGGAGCCAGGCCATCCTCCCAACTCTACCGGGCATTTAATCCGTTACTTACGGGAGCTTCATGGGGACACGTGATAAGCAAATAATGTGTCATGGAGTTTAGAAACCATGGTAAGAAAAGGGTTAAGTGGGGCAGCTGATTGGTCAGGGTAGACAAGGATCAGAGTTCTCTTTCTCAGGAATTTCGGGGTTCGTGTTGTTACTTCCCACATAAACCATTTTATATCACTAACAATTTACTCCATTGATAACTCACAACCAAACAGGGCTCACTGTATACCTTGAACGTGGGAAGAGTTGAAGAGTTTGTTCGCAAAAACCGATATGTCCATATTTGCCAAATGGAGATATTTGCGATTAAAAAAGGTCAAGAAAAATAAAGAGAATAATAAGAAAATGTTTGCTTTTTTTGACCATAACTTCAAAAATGTACCTTTAAAGGACAAGTTCACCTTCATATACATGTTGATTGAGTGAAGGCAAAATATTAGTAGAACACATCTGTGAAAGTTTGGGGAAAATCCGACAATCCGTTCAAAAGTTATGAGTTTTTAAAATATCTGTGTAATCACTGCTGGAAGAGAAGACTACTACAGTGTATGATGTCACATGCGTACAACGATATAAGGCAAATAAAAAGAGAATTTCACAAAACTTGACTTTTTGAATAAAGTGCACATTTCTTCGACTTGTTACTGACTTATGTTAGGGGTAATATTATTCCCCCTGACTTTTGAAAGAGAGAAGTCGAGTGTTCATTTATTTTGTGAGAAAAGTGAGAATATCTTGAATTTTCTTTATACTTTCTTTATATAGTTGTACTCATATGACATCACAAGCTATAGTAGTCTTCTCATCCAGCCGTGACTGAGCAGAAACTTCAAAAATTCATAACTTTTGAACGGATTGTCCGATTTTCCTCAAACTCTCATTGATGTGTTCTACTAATATTGCTACATCCACTCAACCCACATGTCCATGAAGGTGATCTTGTCCTTTAATATGTAGTGACCAATATATCATTTAACAGGTATCATTTCGTACTTTATGACAGAGACCGTACTTCAAAATCTTCCAAAATGGACTTATCGGTTTTTGCGAACAAACTCTTCAGTTGCACCAGGGAGGTGACCCTTTTCCACTTCCCTGGTTACACAGTAACAACATGGTGCCACAACGAAATGGTAACAATTGCAGTACACAGCAAGTTTGTAACACTGAATTATTCATTTCTCAGTATTCATTACGAACGGCCTATTACAAAATGATATCCAAACTCAGTTTATAACCATTACTACGAAATGGGTACCCTTTGCACCAGGGTGACCTATTCTGTACGCTCGGTGTCTGACGTCAGCATACAATAAATACAAATGCTACATAACCTGCGATATATATAATATGATACCTATAGTGATCGCATTAAGAAAATATGAGTTGCTAATTCATATCCAGGTAACGCCTGTAGTACAACTTCTAACTGCATTATGTATTAAATAATTGAACAAAATGTCCCTTTTTCTTGGCCGCCATTTAATGTCACAACCCGGAACTGAATACTGTAACTGTGTCCTCAGCATTGGATGGTTGACGTTTTGCTTGTTTGTTTGCTTATTAACTATTGTTTGATTGTTTCTTGCTATGTTTCTCTGTAGATGTTTGTTGTAATAGCAATGTCTATAATAGAACAAACATATTAGCCTAGGTATACATACACCGTATATACCGTGTTCCGATCATATAAACGCTAACTATTTATTACTCCTAAAACTATGCCTTTACAGTATGTTTAAAAATACAATTGGATTTACCCATTGATATCTTTCAAAATGATTAAATGATCTGAAAACTATTTCAGGGTGTAAAACTATAACTTCTCACCTACATCTGGCAGAAAGCCCCATTCCATTTGGTTTAGACGTGCAGAGAAATCGTAATGTTGATCGCTGTCATGGGTCCATTCTTCCAAGTTAAGCATTTGGATGCTCTCAGCATTCAGAAGGTGTGAGCACAATGGACAGAACTTGGAGGGAAGGGATTCCCGACGTGCTCTACAAAGATCCCAATTTCTCTGTGACCACGGAAGCAAATCGAAAGGGGGTTTCTGTAAGATGTACGTATTAAGTTTTAGTTTCATATCTTGAAATTGCACTTTTGTTTTTATTGATACACCACTTTGAAAGTTATTACAAAAAATGCAAAAAATCCGATTGATTTTTTTTTGGGAGGGGGCATATGGCATAGTAATCATTGTTTATACATCATTATCAGCATCAATCATTAATATTGTTTCGTCACAAAAGAATGAACATTATCTCAATACAAAATATCGAATTGCACGGCAAGCATGAGATGGACTCGTGAAAATGACACGCTAAGCGTCGTGTGTGCCCCGGGCGTTGGTTCCATTGCTGGCGGCGGACGCCGTACCGAACAGCGGTTTCTTCACGGCTTTTCCTGTGAACAGCTCCACAAGGGCTTCGCGAAATTCCCGGAAACGGATCGTGTAGATGATTGGATTGGCGCAGGAGTTGCAGAAGCCGAGCAGCGTGAGCGAGCGATGGTAGATGCTGTACGGGTACCAGCGGGGGATGATCCCCAGGCTGTAGAGGAGGAACATCAATTGGGGCGGGGTCCAGCAGATGACGTAGGTGATTATCACCATCATCATGAGACGCAGAACGCGGTTCCTCGCAGTGACGTGAAAGCTGGATGAGGTCTGCATGCCTTCTCTCTTTTGAGACCGGAAGAAAGCAGTCTGCTGATAGAGCTTTCTTATTATCAGGGCCTGTGTGACTATCATCACTAGTGTGGGGACCAGGAGGCGGTATATGAACAGACCGTAGCCGGACACTAACCGCCCTATGGTCGATGCGAATGTGATGGTACACGTTCCGACGCCCTCAACGACGTTGATTGAAGAGGCGCCAAATGAGAGAGAAATGGTGTAGTTGGCGATCCAGATGACTGCGATGGCAATATGGACTTGACGGCGGCTGAGAACGAGACTGAAGAACATTGGATGGGCGACCGCCAGGTACCTCTCAACTGATATTGCCAAGAGGAGATACGTAGAGGTACCGATGTTTGACCACATTAGCATGGACGAGTGAATCATTTTGCAGTACAGCTGTCCAAGCCACGTGGTTGGCATCGTGACCGCCCGCGGTACGGGCACAGTGAACAGTGATGTGAGCAGGTCCGCAGCTGCCAGCGAAGCGACCAGAGTGTCCGTGACGCGGTTCGCGGCCCTGCGCTTAAAGAGCACTGCGATGACCAGCGCGTTTCCGAAGACACCCACGACGGCAACGCCCAACTGGACCGCATTCCAGGGAGACCACGTTACCATCAGCCAACGCCACCTTGGGCTTACGGGGTCCGCGGCCTCGTCACCGGTGGCGTGCTCGTCGCTTAACATGGCGCCGCTTCCACTGCCGTCCCAGTCGACAGTCGATACGTTGAAAGCCACCCAAGATGAATTGAAATCTTGAATATCAGGTCTATTCGTGCCAGAATACTCGGTCACGTAGACTCGGGTGATGGTCTCACCGACCGGTGTCTCCTGCGCGCCTATGACACTGGACATGACCAACAGGCAACTGTAGATGGCGTTTAGTAACATCATGGAACCTTTTCGTTCGCCTGTTGTCAATAGATATTCGCACACACAAAAAAGAGAGGAAAAGGGGACAGAAAATCTATCATTACACAAGGTAGAAGAGTAAACGAACACAATATAACGTGTCAACCGCAACAAATTGTCTAAAACATTAGCGAATCATAAAATATGGCCCCAATCATGAATGTTTAATGTAAATGTTGTGTAGAATTTTGCTTATCTCATTCTTCTTAACACGAAGTATAGCGTTCCTGTTGTAGGTCCTACCCACACTGAATTGCTGAGCTACCTGATTTTAAAGACGCTCTTGTGATTTCAAGTTCGATGCTGGTGCTACCAACACTAGCAACTCGTCCAGCGATAATCTCTTCAATTGAAATCACTCGGTGTTTGCAGGTTAAAGGCATAATTTACCATTCAACTTTTGCAGATGAAACAAAAACCCAGCATTAATGCTTTAAAATAGGTCTGAGATGTGAGTTAGGGATAGAAACAGCCACTGCAAAAAATTGAATATAATCGATGTTAAGTATTGTTAAATACACAAAATGTGAACAATAGTTATAATAGAAAATAAATGTTTCGGGACTAAACCATCTACAGCTATGGTTTGTTGAGAAAAATACTGATATCTCCTAATATCTTGGGCTTCAATGTGAAAACTGTATATGGTAGGATTTTTTTTTTGTACAACAGGTTGCATGAAATCTGATATCTCGATCCTTTTTTTTTTTTTTTTTTTTGTTAATCACTGCTCCCATAGGTAAACAGAATCTTTAACACACCAAGAAACTGCCAATGATACGTACTGGTAGCTGATTAGTATAACCATCGTTTCCACAGAAAATATGACCATGTTTACATTGGAAATTTTTGAGTAAATACATGATTTTTCAGCTAGATGTATTTTTTTCGCGTCGGGAAAATCCGCAGTGAGCGCACCCTCCGCAAGATGTGTATGGACCAAAAGTCTCATTGGTAAACCACGCGTGTGTATGCTATTGAATCAGCGTGTATTGTCTATGCGGTTCCACTCGCATTGTTCCACTTGGATGCTGTCCTGCGGGAAGCTGCTTTGATTTTGTCCCTGAAAGAGGGTCAGCTTTCGTTGGTCGGTCAAGTCTTTCATCCTTTTGTTTTGGTAAACGTCACTAATCGTCCCCCACGCTAGCATAGGAATTACGCGCGGACAAAGGCCAGCCGATTTCAATAGAATACGCCCGCCCCCGGTCCGCTTAGACAAAAGGAGGATTAGTAGGTTCTTCCTTCTCAAGTGGACAAAAGACACTCTTCCAGGGCCAGGGACATTACTTCAGTTGCAAATACAGGATCTGGGACTAAAGAAGTCACATTTGGGAATGAATTACTGAGGCAGAAAGAGAAATTGCTAAGACAAAATAAACTGCTAGTATCTTTGGAATCATACAATTCTAGAAGGCAATTTTGTTATCATTTGAAAGAGGAGATGTTGCTCTAAAACTTTCTCACAGAGTCAAGGGAGCGTTCTATTGAAGAAAAACCGCGAGTGACTCTTTTTTTTCCATACTACACAAAAATGTATAACAATTTTTTTGATGTATCAATTATTTCTGCAATATTTCAGGTTCAGATAGAAACTATGGCAAACTGACTACATGTCATGAAAGAACAAATATTTCTTGATATATGTTGTGTAGAACTCAATTCAAAACAGTCAATAGTTTCAGAGATATGGCGGTTTTAAATTTCATTGTCGGTCCAATTTCGAAACGTTCTAGCTTTAGGTAAAAACCTCTGGCACGTTAGGGGTTTTGGGCCTGGCACATTAAGAGTTAACCTAAAAATTATGATGTGGGAGCTTGAAGTGTTGGGCCCGTTGCTTAATCGTCTACTCAACTGAATTCCACTATTCTTTGTGGATTTGTGTGCGATCTGTGTGCGTTTTCCCCGTTGACTACACCAACTCCTGGGGATTATATCAAATGGTCATTTCAAGTTCGGTGTTGGTGTTAGCGTAGATATACGTCCGAGACCCACGTCCATAGATGTGCCCAATAACGTCATCAACAGAATCTTGGGAGTTTTGTTTTGTTTCGGTTTTCTTTTTTTTTTTCTTCTTTTTTTGGTTGGCTTGTCCGTGTAATCTCAGGAAAAGAAGTATAGACAAGATTATTATAGAATACATATTCGAGATATGGCACATATTTCGATATTCATTTGGCCGCATAAATAAAGTGATGATTATCAGGGTATTCAATGTACACTGTTTTTAAAAATCAAAACAAATCAACATACATTTGCATTGCACAGGTCCTTTAATATTTGTGTCAGAGTAGGGCAACGCGGTCTTCCAACTGATTTATTTTTTATATCTTGAAGGATTTCCTCATCAACAGTACAGTTCAGTACATCACAGAGTAGTACACACTTCATAAAAAGCTTCAAACTGTACTACAGGTAATATATTTGTTTTGATTTTAAAGAGACTCGTATCATTGATCAAAGGATAAATGATTCCCTGCAGCTTCTTCTTTTTTCTTTCTTTCTTTTTTTGTATCGAGTCTCTCTGAAACTCTGCCTGGGATCAAATTACTGGAGAAAGCAACCCAGAGGAAATACAACCAGTGAATGCCCGCACACACCGAGAATTGCATCACCATGTATGGCCATGAGCGACAAACGTTAGGACATTTTCTCCATAAACTGCAGTCTGAAGCGTTACCTCCAACAATGATTGTCTAACGTTTGTTGTTGTTCTTACACAACCGATGTGACAACTGGCGTCGCACCTTTGTCGGAAGTGCAAAGTCCCTATTGATTATCATTATTGTAGAGCAATGTAGGACCTGTAATAGTAGATATGGAGAGATTTTCTGAAGGATAGCACCGTACATTATATCACAAAGCAAATAAAACAAATCAATCAATTATTCCTCAGCAGTTAGGATCTGTTTCACTAAGCCATTTGGAACAATAATTATCGTGTGTACACCTTGCCACCGTCTTGAATACATCTTGAGGGTCTATGTCGATCCTTTCCAACTAGATCTGATTTGAATCGTATTCAGCTTTGGGTTCATTGTTTGGCTGGATTAAAGTCAGAGTTAGATTAGTGAAACAGGGGCCACGTGACCAGAATGGCCCGTCAGTTGACACGTTCGGCAGGCATTCATGTCATTGTTTTGTGTTGAATGTATGAACAAACTTTTTCTATTAAAGGTCCAGTTTACCTTTTGGGAGCAGTAATTTAGAATATTTTAAAGATATCACAATTATGCATATGTGTTAGTCAGTTGTATCATAAAGCATCCTAACATGTAACATTTCTGCAATAAAGCCTAGAATATAAGGAGATATCACTATTTTTCTGGAAACATTTTTATCATAGCTATTGTTCACATTAAAGGGATAGTACAGTTTTGGTGGAGATGAGAATTTGGCTTTTAACTTTTTGCGAGATACCAAGAAAACACTTATGATATAGTACAGAACATACCATTTTAAGAGGAATTCAAAGTTTATTTGACGAAAATCGGGTTTTGAATGACTGAAACATCCAAAAACAAAGTAAAACAAAGCGATCGTAATAAAGTGTGGGTCCCACACTTTATTAGAATCGCTGTTTTCGATATCTCAGCCATTTCAAAACCAATTTTCATCAAATAAACGTTGAATTCCTCATAGAACTACGTGCTCTTTCACATTTTATAAGAGGTTTCTCATCATCTCACCAAAAAATGTTAGAAACCTGAAATTAGGTCTCAACCATAACTGTACGATCCCTTTAACAATACTTAACATCGCTTATACTGGTTCAGATTTTTACATTGGTTGTTTCTATCCCTAACTCACATTTAAAAACTATTTTTAAACACTAATGCTTGGTTTTTATTTCAACTGCGAATGGTAAATTATGCCTTTCATCCCTATGCCTAATACCAGACTTGCTGTCAGGTGGCTGTTGTAGCAAGCGCTATCTATAAGGATACCTGAATAACAATACGTCAACACGGATGCTTATCTCGATGAATTTAAAATCCAACATGACTGATTGGTTAAATGACTTTTTTTTTCTGATCACGACGTCATAAAACATAAAACGCCTCGTAAAAGCACGTTAAGTGGCATCCAGCAAAATCTCCTGTTTGAGGGTCTGTTTTATCTACTAACATCAGAAAAAGACGAAAAGGCCAAAATTGTCCTTCGTATAAAAAGGATGCAAGGAATCCGGATTGTGCGTCAATATGTATAGCGAATCAAGGATTTTCTCTTAAAAAGTCTAATTATAAGTGTTAAGACAACAACAAGGATATGTTGTTTGGATAATGCTTTCTTTGTGACCCTGCATCACGAAACTACCAAAAAGTCACGTGACTCATATATATTCTTTTTTAGAATTAAAGTGCAGATTCTGAAAGAGCAGACTCGTAGCTCTATTTGATATGTAATTTAATACATATGGATATCTTAGACTATCTTGATAATGGACAGAATGTACACACTCTTGAAAATTTTTTACTAGAAAAAGAGGCTTTGAGGGTTTAATCAAATGCTTAGAGGGATGGTATGATTATGGTCGAGATGGGGATTTGAATTTCATTTTTTTTTGCGATATGCAGCGATGCCAACCTTTTATTAGTACCACTTTGTTTTGCTTTGGTTTTGAATAAATCAGCCAGTTCAAAATCGATTTTCATTACTTACAAGAATTAATACCCCTTAGAATATTGTATGCTTCAATATTTCATTTAAATGGTTCCTAACTATCTCGCGAAAAATTAAAACCTGAATGCCCATCTCAACCAAAATTATACCATCCCTTTTATTTCAACAAGCTGTCTTGTGTGGAGTGAATGGTACAAAAAAAAAGACGAAAGATGTAGAACTTTACAGCAACCACAGTGATGGAATTATCTGATTGAGCTGAAAGACTGCACACTCTATTAACATTTTCGATTCGTGACTGATTCTATTATCGAAGAAGTAGCGTTATCCTTTCAAAAGTGATCAGAGTTGAAAGTGAAGAGTGTGTTAAAAAGGTTTTTAAGAAATGAAAAGGTGTCGCTATAACCACATATCAAGGAATAACTCCCTTCTACCCAAAAAAGTGTTCAAGAAAAATTTAAAAAAACAACACACACACAATTAGTCAGAATTGCTCTTTCAAAAAATAGTTAAAAGAAGTGAAGGTTAATAAGTTTTGGCCTAAATATTTTCCTTCATTGAGCTGTCACGTAAAATAAGATTGAGGCATACGATTTTGTGTCGATTTTGTGATGCACGATCATTTATCATTTTCTTTAATTTGGAGACGGATCAATATCAAATATGACAATTTATATTCTGAAATCACTGAGTGTTAGCTTCTGAAAATGTAAAGACAGGTCAAGTTCCCAAACTCTTTTCTGATAAACTTTGCTCATGGAAAGTAATGATAAAGTATGCATATAGGCCTAAGTTTAAAAAAAAAAAAAACGAGTCAAATTAAATCATTCTTCTGGAAAAAAAAAAGAAAAGCTGAGTCTAAACATCATGACTTTGCTGTGATACCGGTGTAAATAACGATGATATCTTGCATTCTTGATAAGTTTTTCTCATTAAATTGCTGTCATCTTTCTTTTTTTGTTTTAAATTGAAGTTTTTCTCAGTAGATTTACGATGGCGAGATGAAATAAACACACCTGATTATTTAACCTCGGATTTAGCTTACACCCGGAAGTCACCTGTCCGCGTGTCTTTTGGGAATCCTGTTTGATACTATTACCCCTCCCTCACCGTGGTCATCCCACGAGACCGACACCCACGAGTCATACGGCC
The DNA here is from genome assembly GCF_040938485.1 of Diadema antillarum. Lineage (NCBI taxonomy): Eukaryota > Metazoa > Echinodermata > Echinoidea > Diadematoida > Diadematidae > Diadema > Diadema antillarum. The sequence goes on along the minus strand of NW_027271867.1, from coordinate 441,923 downwards.
CACGAGACACACATTGAAAATAGGTCCATGAGTCATATACAGCCCACGAGTTATACAGCTCACGAGTCATACAGCCCATGAGTTCGACACTAGGCAAATAAAGCCTATGAGTTCTACACTAGGCAAAGAAAGCCCTCGAGTTCGACACTACGGACAAAAGGCTCTCAAGATCGACACTATACGCAAAGAAATCCCACGAGATCGACGCTATATGGGTGGGCCTTTTTTAATTGATGTCGAACTCATGGGCTTTTTGCTCACTTATATAGTGTCAAGCTCGAGGGCTGCATAACTAGAGGGCTGTATGACTTGTGGGCTGTATGACTCGTGGGTGACGGTGTCGTAAAGTGCATCCCCCTCCCCCCCCCCCCCCACACACAATCATTTTGCAATCATTATTATCTAAAAATCTGATATTGATTTATCAAAACAGAGTCGAGGGAAGAGTATGTAATTGAAGGCAAAACAATACAAAACAAACGACTATCGGGGTATGTTCAATAAATTCCTTTCAAGTCAATAAATTCAATAAATCGATTGAGTGTCACGAATGAAATTTCGGGGAGGGGGTTCCCATGACAGACCAACATCACTTGACTCCTATACGTTTTGCTGTGATAGAATTGGCATGCACGGCACTGTCATTTTTTATTCTATTTTTAATATTCGAAGAGTTTCGATCGTCAAGTCGTGAGGAGTATAGGCCTAATGTCCAGACATCAGTTATATCTATTCAGTGACTCATCAGTAAAGAGACTGTACAAAGACGTGGACATACCTTTATCATTGTTCTCGCTAACATTGTTTGAAGAGTATATAGGCCTACTAAAACCCAAATATTATTATGCTATACACGTGGATTGAATGGATGCAGCAATTATTAGCATGGAACACATCAGCCAACACTTTGAGAAAAATCGGACAATCCGTTGGAAAGTTATGAATAGTTTTTGCAGTTTCGGAGCAGCCATCGCTAGATGAGAAGACTGCTGCATTTTTTAACGTAACTGCAGGACAACGACACAGTTCGACCTCGATTTTCCGGCCATGTCGGGACCGGCGCTCATTCGGATAAGCGAATTGGCCGGATATGGGAGACACACTCGCTGCCGTCCAAGCTGCCGTCCCAGTGCACTGGCAGCTAGGCAGGTAGCGTACCCCGCAAAACTGCGCCGTGATTTACTGACAAGTTTTCCATCCATGTTCTTATGGTGAATTTATAGATCATGACTACTTACTTCTACGATGATAATGTGGTGTGAATTTATGTTAGTTCTGTCGGGAATATTGAAGGTAAATCATGTGAGTTTTGTAGAAATTTTTGATGAAAAAAAAAGTCCTTCACTGCGTGAACGCGTCCGGATAATAGAGATTTCCGGGTAAAAGGAGGTCGGATAATCGAGGTCGAACTGTATAAGAATACATAAAGAGAATTCCACAAAATGTCTTTTCTTAAGATAAGTAGGCCTACACATTCCTTCCACGTATACTGACATAATTTTGTTAAAAGTGATGTGTCCCCTTACTTTCTAAAAGAGGCAAGTCAAGTGTTATTTCATTATGCCATAAAAGTGAAAATAATATGTCGATTTTCGTTCTATTTTCTTTATGTCGTTGTTCCATGTGTGACGCTATACAAAACGTTGATGGCGGCACCGGCGAAACTTTAAAGATTCACAGCTTTTGAACGGATTGCCCAATTTTCATCAAATTTCAGTGATGTCCTTTCTTCATAACACACACAGACCCACAGACCCACACACACACACACACACACACACATATATATATATATATATATATATATATATATTAATTTACTCGTATAGGAATTATGTGGGTTTCATTCTCCTTTAGGAATAAGGACAAAGCAGAATAATGCTCCTTAACCAAAGTGTTACCGGTTACATTGGTTCGAAATTCAAACGGAACTCACCCCGTATGAAGTTGATCCGAAAAACTTCAAAGAAGAAGAAGAGAAACAGCTGCGTCATTGGCCAATGCCCGTGGTGTCACCTTCCAGTGCTCTATGAGCGGGAAGTCAGGTTGGCTGAAAACTATATACCAGCACCTCTTCTTCGTGGCTTGCGCGCGAAATGCAGCGTGATCGTCTACCACGGATTGTTGATCGAAACCAATATAAGGAAGACCATCTCGGAGAATTAGTTAGTAAGGTGCGCTTCCTCATGGTGCGCATGCGCGTTTTTCACATGAAAGTGGATGTCGAACTGACGTCACATTTCGATTCCGTGGCCATTGTTTTCAGGATGGCAGGAAACTGCGACAAACTTTATGGGGGCATAAAAATTTTCCTTACCTTTTCATTTAAATCATTGAACAGATGAAAAAGCTCATATTGATCATAAATCTTGCTGCAGAAGGTAAAGATGGTTTTGAAGAAGGGGAAGGGGATTATAGTTCCCCATTTCGCAGCCAATATTATATAATTACGTAAAGTAATGGGGAAATGTCGTCTGAGTGCAACTGATTTTTTTAATCATGACTGTGCTATTGTACAAAAGCTACATCAGCGGCTGTGAACATCATAGTTAGGAGTGCTGTAATATGCATAGATACGCGTGAATAAATTATGCTTTGTGTGTATACTCTTTGTCTGCTCCGTATGCGAAGATTTGTAGCAGCATCTCCGGACAGATTAAACTCCGGGTTTTGTGATTGTTACCCACGCCGATGAAAATCGGCAGGGGGTTATGTAAAGGGTTCCGTATGTTTGTTTGTTTGTTTGTTTGTTTTTTTTTTGTTTGTTTGTTTGTTTGTTTGTGTGTTTGTTTGTTTGTTTTTTTTGTTTTTGTTTGTTTGTTTGTGTGTGTGTGTTTGTTTGTTTGTTTGTTTGTTTGTTTGTTTGTTTGTTTGTTTGTGTACAAGATAACAAGAGAACGGGTAAACGGATTTGCACGAAATGTTCAGGGGATGTCTGGATAATGACAGGAAAGAATCGATTAGATTTTGGTGATAATCGGTTGACCCTTGCAAATTCTGTGCGACCTTTAAGTTTTGACCCCATGGTATAGTGACCACTCCGAAAATTTCCCGTTTCTCACTTTGCGATTTTCCGCTACCATACGAAAACATAAACTCCCAAACGATCGGACTTCGCTGCTCAAATGTTCGTAAGAATTCCGAAATTTACGTTTAGGCCTATTTGAAGGACTATGTCCTTCTGGATTTATGAAAGTTCGTTCTCCGTCGTCACAAACTGGCCCGTATTTTGATGATTTTTCAAATTAAAATTGATTGTTTTTTTCGTTGGAGGAGCATTTGCTCGGTCGCAGTCACACTGCACGATATGCGCGCTCAATGTCAATGCGTGTGCAAGGCCGCTGAAAATGCATCGCGCTCTACCCTGTTGGTGCAAAATAGCATCGGGGACGTTGCGGCGCTCGTTGGTGACCGAATACTGGTGCAGTAGACATTTGCATTTAACCCTTGCATTGAATAATTCCCGTAGACACTAATCATAGGGGTAATTGCCTAGGGGGTACGTAAATTTTGTTTTTCTTTTGCGCTTTTGTGGATACCATCAAAGATCGTACACTCATACGACCTTTGATATCAACACACTCTCGGCTTGCTATAAGCAAAATATCCCGCAAGAAAACGGCGTATTTCTCGATTTTTAGCGCTTTTTCGGCGACCCGTCGCGTATACAATACTCTTAAAACTGGACTTAATTCGCGCGCGCTTGGAAAAGTTCCGAATCTGCACTTTTGACGGTGGAATTTGGGATTTTCGATGGATTTCTGGAGGAGACTAAAGGACTTTCCTGTGGTGAATGAGTGTTACCGTATGTGAAATGATGTGATTTGCGTGTGATGTGACTGTAGAACCAAAGATCGTACACTTCAGTGTACGATCTTTGGTAGAACGCACTGGCTGGTGATAAATGACACTGGCAATTAAGTGACCGAATTCTGGTAGATGACCGAATGCACAGTATGTTTACCCCGACTTTGTACAAGGCGTGGGTCTGCCGCCTTTGACGGCCCCTCTCTAGTTGTATAATTTTTCGCTTTGATTGTTCCGGGGTTTTTTAAGAGAGAGAGAGAGAGAGAGAGAGAGAGAAAAGAAAGAGAGAGAGAAAAAAAAAGAAAGAGAGAGAGAGAAAGAAAGAAAGAGAGATAGAGAGAGGGGAGAGAGAGAGAGAGTCAAAAGTGGATGTGTGTCTGTGTATGTGTGTGTGTGTGTGCGTGGGGGTCCACGAAACCTTTGCTGTTGTACATGGTAGGTCAAGTGCTCTACATTATACTGAAATTACATGTACGTGTCGAATTCTCTCTATTTGTATTTTGTTTATATTTTTCCCCTACTGTGACATCACACATTGTATAGTATCCCTTCTGTTAGTTAATAGTTAATGACGCAACCTCATCTTATCTTTGTAGACTTCTATCCCGACGTAACGTTATATATTCTACAAGACATGTCCTAACAAATCAGTTATACTTACCTAAGCCAAAAACAGACAATAAAAAAACGTTCATTTTCATACTCCGCCTGTACAATGTTCAGTTCATTGCCAATTTCCGCTCAATCATTCCCTTCATTACAATTTTCAAGAAACGTCTTCGGCTTCACCTGTATATCATTTATTTAATTATCATTTCGTATGACCACCACTTGCATTATGTCGTATTATGCTTCCATATGTTTTCGTTGTATTTTCCATTAAGTTACTCGATATTATTATAATCCGTATTTGATTTTGTAACCTTTGTATTTGATGCAGGGCTCCCTTGCAAGGCAGGCCATTGGGGCTCTGAACGGGACAACCCTGCTTTTACAGAAAACATGAATAAATAACTAAATAAATTCTGTAATGACAGCGCATGAATTTCAACAAAATTTTCCAATTCATGACCTTGAACGCAGTATCCGATTTTCCACAAACGTCTGGCCTGTATGACTCATGGGCTGTATGACTCGTGGGCTTTACGATTCGTGGGTGTCGAACTCGTGGCGTGCACTCTAGTTGTCTTCCACACACAGTGCATGCTGATCTGCCGCGAAAAATCGGCAAATTACACACAAACAATAATAACAAGACGAAAACAAACAAACATACATACAAACATACAAAACAAAAGTTAGACTGAAAACATTAGTATTCGCGGTCAATAATGTGATTATAGTTAGACTAGTGGTGTACAAAGGAGACTTTCTGCACATTCTGTTGATATCGACATCGATTGAAAAGCAAGGCAAATTTCTTTCCCCGTGATGAGCGCGTGTAGTGGTTCTGCTATGCCCGGCGGCGTGCCCTGCGTCTTTGCGGCCGAGAACACTCCGTATTTCGTGGTTGACTTTCATTAACAGAGTAAACTAACAAAATCAAACCAAACAAAGGATAGGTTTGTCAAAACTCTGATACAAAATTTGAAAACTTTGTGCCGTTAAAGTTCAAAAAACCGTAACAACATACTTAACTGAGGCGATGAAGTGGAACCTCACAAATTTCATATAAACCAAGTTTCATGTCACATTTTGTGTTTAAAACAGTAACAACGTACTTAACTGTGGCGATGAAGTGGAACCGCATACAATCGCAACACTTTGCGTGATATTGAATGTAATGTCGCATATTGAATCGATGTCTTGGACCACTGTATAACTGGAGAGAACACGCTGACGTCAGTAACACAGTGAGCAAAACTTTACAAAGTTAAACTTCCACTGCGCAAGAATGAGACTTATATGCGTATACGTATAATCACTGTTGCTTAAAGGGATAGTACAGTATTGGTGGAGATGAGAATTGGGCTTTTAAATTTTTGCGAGATACCAAGAAAACACTTATGATATAGCACAAAGCTTACCAATTTTTATCAAATAAACGTTGAATTCCTCATAGAATTACATGCTCTGTCATATTTCATAAGAGATTTCTCATTATCTCACCTAAAAATGTTAGAAACCTGAAATTAGATCTCAACCAGAACTGTACGATCCCTTTAAAGGACACCTTTCATAAACATGTTGATTGAGAGACGGCATCAATATCAGTAGGACACATTGATGAAAGTTTGAGTAAAATCGGACAATTCGTTCAAGAGTTATGAATTTTTGAAGTTTAGGTTGCGGGATCGCTGGATGTGAAGACTACTACAGATTGTGATGCCATGTGTGTAGAACGATTTAAAGAAAACATACAAAAAAAAACAACATATTTTCACTTTTCTCGAATAATAAGAAAGCACATGACTTGCTTATCTCAGAAGGCAGGGGAGTAATGCCCTTAGCATTATGTCAATTACAATCTAAGAAAATGTGTACTTTTTTCATAAAATGAAAGTTAGTGTAATTCTCATTATACTTTCTTTAGAGTGTTCTACGCATGTGACATCATCAACAGTAAAGTGTAGAAGTCTTCTCATCAAACAGTGACTGCACAGAACCGTTAACTTTTTAACAGATTGTCCGATTTTGGCACTGATGTGTTCCACCTATATATTGCTGCATAGCCTCAATCAACAGGATGTGTATGAAGGCGAACTTGTCCTTTCTTAAAGGGTTTCCACTTTCGACAAGTTCAATTCGACAAATAAACCACAAATTGTAAAGCATGTTATCCGAACGTTGGTTATACGCAAGGTCATTGGAATACTTCGTCGCTGCAACACGGCAAATGCAACCACATTACGGTGATATTCTACAAAGTCATTATTATTGAAGATATGATTAAATCATGTTTGAATCAATCATTTAGCACCCACGACCCCCATCACGGTTATATAGGTCCTCAACTCTGTGCGATCATTGTTGTTTAAATTTATATTGAAGTTTTATCCTAATTCTTTTTGTACATAAAGAAAAAGAAGGATTTATGGGTGTATGACGGTGACTTCATCATTTGAAATCTAGTCTGTTTTCAATTGTGTAATTGTGAGAAGCTTTGAAATTACCTGGAAAATTAAACGTTCTTTTTTCTTTGTCCGATTTCAGCGGAGTTAAAGAATTTCCCCTATTTACAGATATTCTTGCGCAGAATATCTTGGTTTAAGAGAAAGAGTGCAGTATATAAACATTAGTTGCAGATGTGAAGTACCGTGTTAAATGAACCTGCAAAATTAAGCTGATGACGAATTTGCTGAACTTTCAATGAAGGTATCCTACATGCCCGTCTGCATTCCTGTGGGGGTACGCTTGGTATTGTATGTTAGGCCTGCACATATAGATACTTAATGTTGTGCAATCGATGTGGGTATTTATTGCGTCCATCAGTGCTATGGGTGCAAACTAATGTTGCAACAGTATGAAAATACTGACTATCTTCTATAACGATATCCCACAACAAGCAAAGTGTATAATGTTACGCTTGCAGTTCGCTTTAAGAATAGTAATTCAATAACTGTTTAATCATATACCATACACAGAGCTGTGAATTCACGGAACGAGTAGTTACAGCTGACAGGTATGACAACTTCCAGCAAGTGTCAGACTCAGACATGCAGAGACGATATATACAGAATCGACAAGAAATAGAAGGATTCGTGGTAGAGGAACACAAGATGTCGTTGAATGTTAATGGGTTCGGACTCTAAATCGATTCTGTTTCTTTTCTTTCTTTCTTTTTTTTTACTCTCTGGACGTAACTTTCTCTTGTGCAAAAGCATTAGACAAAAACATAGAAACGTTTCTATTGTTTGCAAGACAAGATGTCGTTGAATGTTAATGGGTTTGGCCTCTAAATTGATTCTGTTTCTTTCCTTTCCTTTTTTTTTTTTTTTTTTTGCTCTCTGGACGTAACTTTCTCTTATGCAAAAGCATTAGACAAAAACATAGAAACGTTTCATTTATATTTTGTTTGCAAGAATAATGAATTGTGGCTCACACTTTTGGATGCCGTTCACACGCAAACCACAATCTTTTCCTCCACATCAAAAAAAAAGAAAGAAAAAAAAGAAAGAAAAGAATTGATCGGATTGTCCTGCTTGGATTGATTAGTACATACGATAAGCATTCTTTCTCTCCCTCCTTCTCTCTCTCTCTCTCTCTCCCTCTCTTTGCGAACACGCACTAACATGCACTCAAGCACTGATGACATTCGAGATTGCAGAACAATCCACTTCAAATTGTTCGTAGTGAGTTAAAGTAATCTCGATAGTCAGTTAAGAGTTATATGCTTGCCCTGAAGCCCTCGAGTTATCGGTTTTTCCAATCTTCGTAAGTTCTCTTTGGACTGTTCTTTAATGTGTGAGGTGTACCTTCCCATTATGACTTTTATTTTATTTTTTGTCTTTTATTAGTTTGTGGATGTGTTTCTTTTTGAAATCCTACATCATTCTTTCCCCTTTGATAACATTCAAGGAAAGTAACAATGGAAAATATTCTACAATGATTAATTCAATTAAGGCGACGTAAGCTTTTTACTGGCTTGGAGATTCGTTTATATTGTGTACACTGTATCATGTATATATAGGTGCCAAGGTCTTTAGTTCTCTTTGCAATAAAATTATTGTTTTGTTTTTTTATCTAATAAGCAACTTGTTCTGATCTGGCGTAAAAATTGTTGTAACCGACAGTACAGCCAATATATACAAATATATATATATATATATATACATGTATATTGAAAGAAATTGGACTGAGGCGGGACGTTGCTCTCGATCTTAGTCTCCCTTTTATTTGTCAAGCTTTCGGCCCGTCATTATAGGCCTTCGTCAGGATCTACCAACAGAATAATTGTTATATGAATAACCTGATGTGTCATATAATGCTTGGGTATGTGTGTGTGTATATGAATATGTATATGTGCGTATGTATGTGTGTGTGTGTGTGTGTGTGTGATGTATACATATACGCATCGCAAATAAACATATGGACATGATATATATGTATATGATTCTGTTTGTGATCATTATGCTAAGAATAAGAACTATGGCAGCATTATGATATAAGAATCTGTTTATATATTTTTTTTTTTTGGATATATGATGTTATTCTGATGATGATTTGAGGTTAGATTGGATATTTGTATTGAACTGAATGATTGATTTGTGTATATAAAGGACATGATTTAGAAGATTGATAATATATGAAATTGCATTATATATTATACGACACATCAGGTTATTCATATAACAATTATTCTGTTGGAAGATCCTGACGAAGGCCTAATGACGGGCCGAAAGCTTGACAAATAAAAGGGAGACTAAGATCGAGAGCAACGTCCCGCCTCAGTCCAATTTCTTTCAATATATATATATATATATATATATATATATATATAATAATATAATAGAACTCCAAAAATGGACATGTATATATTGCTGTCAAAACCTTAAGTTTATTTGAAGAACACACACACATAACAAAAAAAAAAATAACCCGTCCGCCGCTTAACAGCATAGCGATTTCTGAGGTTCTGTTCATTATTCATGATTATTTGACCAACACGTGGACTACGAATTACTTATCGTTTATATATATATATATATATATATATATATATATATATATATATATTATATATATGTATGTACATAATACATACATACATACATACATATAATGACAATAATGAAAGCGAGGCCGTAAAGTGGCTGTATTAAAGTAAAGTCGCATATAGGATAGATAATTTTTCTTCCCTTGATTTTGTTTTCATTTCTATATTTCTTTTGCTCGTCAAATATGAAAGAATTGTTATCTGATTTGAGACAGCTTCGTTCTTCTGTTTATGGAGAGGCAATAATCTGGAGACTGTTTCAGTCATACAGGTTCAAACTGTATACATCCCAGAAGTGTGCACATTATTCGGAATTCACACTGTCTTGATTGTACTGCATATTACACTTGCACGCATATAGTTCTCACATAAAAGTCAATGACACAGCGACTATACGTACCGAAACCGCATATCCCAAACCTGATTACGTATACGTAATTAGGTAGAAATTCATGTAAATCCCATAAACACAGGTTCAGAATGTACACCCCAAAAGTGTGCACATTATTTACAATTCACACTGTCTCCACACTTTAATACACACACATCGTTCTCACATAAGGTCAATGACACATGTTTAGCGACTACGTATAGAAACCGCAAACCCCAAACCTGCTGACGCATGCGTAGTTAGCCAGATATTAATGTAAACCCCACAAAGTTTATTGACTATTCTTATGGACCAGATGCACGGCGATCACCAGGTAGTTTAAATGTATAATGGTATGTAAATGTAGATAGTGGAATGTAAAGCAAGTCATCTTCTGTTTATGATGTCAGTCTAGTTATATTATTGTTTCCCCACCCTACCCCTTTTTTATACTATATTATGACTATATGGTATGAAATGACACTATACTTTCTTATCTGTGTTTGTGTTAATAGGAACTGCGCTGTTGCAGAATTGACATCTCTTCTGTATACTGATATTGCTTCATTGCTCGAATTTCACCTTCAACAATACAAAACATTTACACACACATCGATCTCAGTTCAAGTTCAAGTTCACGTTTGTATAACATTTATTTTCCATCTTTTTTTTTTTTCATGTAGGAAATCACATGCATGAAATTATTGTACAGGAAGGCAGAGCCTCAAAAAAGCAAAGCCTGTGGTGAGCTGCCTTACAAAATACATTACATCACAATCACAAACATAAAAAACAACGAAAACATGATAATAGTTCCCATGACAACATTGAAATGAAATATTCCTCAAAGGGAGTTGTACAGAGAGGCAACAATGAGTATGAAAATATGTGACAAGCTACAGGCTATGGCAAATGTTGCATACCCGGTATACAGCAAACCTCGCACGAGCCGAAGCTCTCGGGACTGAAAAAGAAAAAAAAAGGAAAATGCGACTTACTAATTACTTTGCAATATTGTGAATTAAACAATACTACGTATCACTTTCTAATGATACTGAATTAAAATCATATCACAATCAAATTAGATCAAATCATATCAATTAAATCACGGTTCTATATTCCATGGAACAGGAACTGAAGTGAAAATATCTCACAGTTATGATGGAATATTTGGGAAATTGTCAATCAAAGAGTTTAAGTGTATCTACTAAATCTTTCAATAGGAACCAAGTGGGGAAGGGTAAATTTGAAAGAGGATTTCTCTGTCCCTCATGAGGGACTTTTGAATTTGTTGGAATTGAATTAGTGACAGATCTGGTGCACACTGGAAAATTGTCTATCCAAAAGTGTATACAAAGCCCTTTTTACACTTGAGTTTCTTAACCCCGTACTTTCTCTGACCCAGGACTATCGTTAGTCTCGTACCAATTTTTTCAGCTTTTTACACTCGGCAATAAATCCTGTACCAAGCTCTTGTCCTGGGCTAAGGAGAAAACTGACCTTTTTACACTCGTATTTCTTAGTCCCGTACTTTCCAAACCACATGAATATTAATGATTACGCTGTACACTGTGCTGTACAAGTACACACACGTACCGGCAGCACTTGATTACCTCGTTTCTGATTGGTCAGTGAGGGGTTGGACTTCGTCTCCATCACTTAGCCCCGGATTATTTTTTTAGTTCTGTTTACACTCGCTTGCTTGGCACCGCAATTGCGGTGCTAATCCTGCTATTTTGCAGGGCCAGATAGTACGGGATTATCGGTGGGGCTAGCCCACTTTGGCAAAAACAAGTGTAAACAGAAAGTGGGCTAGGGAAAGTCCGGTATCAACGGTGGGGCTAAGCCCCCCCCCCCCCCCCCCCCCCCCAGCCCCACCGTTGGTACGGGACTAAGCAAAAATTTGCAAGTGTAAAAAGCCCTCAAGTGTATGGAGTAGGACCTAACGCGGGAAGGTGTGGGAGGAAGGAAGCCATGGAAGCAGGCCCTACATCCCTCCCACGCAAGAAAAAATATTTGCACATAATGAATGGATATGTGACATTTGAAATGCTGTTCGTTTGATAAACATGTGCGGCATTTCGTCGTTATCATTTGTCATTGAAGGTAAAGTTTATCCTTTCAACTCTATTCAGCATAATTATTATGTTTACCTATGATTACTTGTATTGTATGTATATCACCAATTCTGTGGACGTGGCTTGCTGCACGTAAAATACAAATTAGCGGAAGAGGAGAGAGAGAGAGAGGTTTATTAGGAGAAAGAGAGAGAAAGATAGTGAGACTTCTATGTGTACGATAAAGATCAGTGACATTTTAAATGTTATATTTTGTCTCATCGCAAGGAAGACGAGGAAAAAAAAGTGAAATGGCAAATTGAGATTAAAAATAATGCTTGTGTTGTTTCCCATAATCATTGCCTGAAGGAAAATCAGTGTCATAAACGTAGGAGTTTTGTTGGGCAATATTGGCATTATGAATTGCCTTATATTATAACAAAAAAAATAGAGTACTACAAGGAGGGGAAAATTATGGCAATTAGGAAAATTACTTCGGGTAGATGAAATCCACCTCAAGGCTGACTCTGTAACAGTTATCCGTCTACAACGTAACCTTTAACGCGTTTCTCCATATGACAGTGTGCGCGTATTTATGCGTTCTTAATGATGAATTACATTGCTCTTTTTTTTTTTCATTGAAAATGAAAGATTCGCGATTTGAGCGGAGGTCATAGCGCTGCCGGAGCCATCATCAATTCGCGCCCTTGGTGATAAGGCGCTGGGAAAGATTACATCACTGACGGAAAAAAAAAAAACATAACTATGCTTCTCCTTTTGCTTTTACACTATCAAAGAGAAGATCTTCTTTCCCTCTTTCTCTCTGTTATATACAAACGAATTATAGGTTTGAAGTATAGACAAAGGGGAAATGTAGATCAGTGCGTGGGCAGATTTCTTGTGTCGAATTAGGTATATACGATTCAAGCAAACTGTTTCTGATTGTCATGCATTTCAATTTTTCCACCTCAAGCTCGTGTTTTATCATTCATTATAATACACGAGTACAACTTTCGTAATCAACATAGTATACAGGGGCATATATAAAAGATTATATACCTCATTTCTAGAATCCTCTCATCTGATTGGTTAAAAAGGGAGTCATGAAAATGACTGTGCCCTATTTTTTAGTTACTGTGACCGGGGTCCGGGCAGCGTTTTTTTTTAAAGACGGCACAGATTGGGGCATGGCGCGTGTTAAACCTATGGGAAAAACGTTGGGTTAGGGTTTTTGGTTATGGTTAGGGTTAGGGTTAGGGTTAGGGTTGGGGTTAGGGTTAGGGTCAGGGTCTCCGATAGATTTTTAGTTTCCCCAATCTGTGCCGTCTACCGCGTCCGGGCACAGTTAGTAAATAGGTTTGGAGACAGTCGCGACCCCATAGATCGCTCATATGTACGCACCAATGATACGACCGCCGCGCATTCAGTCAGCGTGCTGTAAAAGAGACTAGCGGACTGGTTTGGAGACAATCGCAACCTTGTAGTATACGTAACGTACACTGTACACATAGATGATCACTGTACGCACCAATGATACGACCGCCGCGCTGTCGATCAGCATTGATTACGAGTGCTGTAAAAGAGACTAGAATCTATATTTTCGGTATCTATATTTCGGAATCTGTATTTTCGGTATATAAAACAAATGATGACTGCTTGATCTTCGGGGTACAGTTAAAATTATAGGCCCTCGGTGATGTGAAAACCCAAACCATGCCCTCAGCTTCGCTTCGGGCATAGTTACGGTTTTCACATCACCTTTGGCCTATAATTTTAACTGTGCCCCTCATAGCAGTCATTATTTGTATACTAATACCGTGACATTACCTCTACTAAACTGGTTATCCATGGATGCTACACGATTGAGGCCTAGTGCCACTAGTCTACTATACTTCCTATTCGGGCCTACATGCATGCTAAAAGAAGAACTGATAATACAAATTATGAATATTTTCCTGAATAGTACTCGCAACTACACTGTATAACCGTTACTGTTAGCAGAACTAATTATCTATTACTATCAATTGCTTGTTGGGTTACCATTACCACAGCTGTTGCTATTTTTAGTAGACTTACTATTACCATGCATTACTATAATCATACTATTAATATCAATATTGCTATACTTTCACTGTTTTTAATTGCGATTTCACCTCTGTTATTACTATCTCTATTATTATAGGTTTTCCCTGCCAATTTCGCACTTCTGTCAGTCCATTTGATAGAAAGATCATTCAATTTAGCGAAAATCCTCGTCACTGCACGTTCTGTCATTCAAAATTCTAAGTTGTTCGTTCAATTTATAGCATTTCGATCAATGAAGTTTACACATGTGGCTTTCGAATTCATAAAACGGGCATTCAAATTGGCACGTGCTCTTCAGTCATTTAGATTCGCCAGCACTGGCCGAAAAGGGTATTTCAGTCGTTCAAATTCGCATACGGGCAGTCAAATTCTAAACATGTTTATTCAAATTAACGTCATGTTACTTCTTTTTTGAAAATGTGAGAACATTTGAACGCGTATTTCTATGTGACTTTTTGTTTCATCTACGCACTGTTAAGTAGTAAAAGTATCATATTTTTGACCCTATAACGCGAGTTTGTTGTTCTGTAACGCCCCTTTTCTTTCATACATGTCATTTTAGGCCTACATGTACCAATACCACAGATTAACTTCATCTTCTTACAGTCATGACAGTACAAGTTAGATACAGACGTATTTCTCAAGAAGACAGAAAAAGAATTATAGGAATATTTGATGATCATAACCTTCACTTCCTAGAACTGGCCGACACACTCAGAATAAAGCGCTCAATGACTAGATAAGTTGTGGCCACATGCACTATCTTCAGACTGGAAGACTCAATAAGCACATTGAAGAAAAAAAAAATGTTGCCAAAATCTCTGAAATGAATACAAAAAATAGATATGAAATGTAGTGACGCTTGCAAAACAATAACTATGTTGAAAAAAAGAAAGAAAGAACCAAAGCTAACATGCGTGCTAAATTGACTGCAAAAGATGTTAAATTGGATGCCCAAAAATGAATTCGAATGAACGAGTGCAGCATGTCCGTGATCACGTGACTATATCATTCTAAATTGAATGAACGAATAACAAAATGGTGCTTGGTTACGAATTTCAATTGAAAAAGTGTTAATTAGAATGAGGCTAAAGGTAATTTGAATGCTCCAAAATGAATTTGAATGAAGAAATCATAAAATTGAAATACCAAACATGTCATCTACGCTAAATTTTGCTAGATTGAATGCGGCAATTATGAATTGGATAGACAAAAGTGCGAAATTGGCCGGGAAAACCTATACTTTTCGCGTATGCATCTAAGTATGCTCTGACTATGCCACCTGCCAGTAACCTACCAACAAACAAACAAATGAAGTTTCAGGTGCGAGTTTCTTCACTTTGTCTCCCTCTATAGCCTACGGTAGTAGGTCTCCCTCAGCCTGGTGTAGTGTTGCCCGGAAAGCAGTAGATGACAGGTTCGAGTCTGGTCCCCTTTTTCCAACATGTTCGTTAATTTACAGATCAGCAGTTGCGACCTTTCATAACAAATTTAATTTGTAGAGGGAGTCAAAGTGAAGAAACTCGCATCTGAACCTCACCCCTCTGAATAATATTTTTCTTTCAAAAAATGAAGTGTTTTTGTTTTATTTCTTTCACCATATTGTCGCGACATCCCCTCTTGCACGCCCTTCTGCCATTAGGGAGCTTTAGATTTTCGTGACGGGGACGTTCAGAGTAAAAAAAAAAAAAAAAAAAAAAAATGTTCTGAGCATGGGCAAAAGCGCACATCAAGTCGATCTAAAAATAGCTCGCGTCGTCTGAGTTTTTCACTACGCGTTTTGGGCCATTTTTACGTCCGCTCAATTCACGACGTAGAGAGCTACTTGATGCACCGGTCATTATGGGGGCGCCATTTTATTTTTTTATACGTTGCGTCCCAGGGTAATCTACAGCTACTTTTCAACACGACGCAGGGGAAGAGGAGAACGTCCATCGGAAGTGTCGTCTCAAACGTCCGCGCAGCAAATCTAAAGCTCCCTGTTATATACGCCAATGGAGATATGAGAACAGGGGATAGAACAGTAAGGCAAAGAAAGGGCAGAAAAACAGAGCACATTCAAACGGAGAAGGGAAAACTTAGACCATAGGTGCGGTAAGACTAGCAAAAGATCGAAAAGTTGAAGATCGCAAAGTACATGTATTCGCGATCTTCTGTCGTCGGTTCACAGTGGCAGCCAAACTTCTCTATCTTTGGTGTACATTATAGTTTGGGTCATTAGTGCGCGTGCGCAAGAATGAGGAAAGAACGCGCCGTCTGATTGCTAGTGATTGTGACGTAACAATGAACACCTGTACAACGCAACTACAGCCGTGCCTTTGAGGCACCGCCCGAAAACAGGTGGTGGTCTGGTCACGTGACAAACTTCGCGACGTTTCAGTTTCTAGCGTTCACACTAACAAAAGATCGAAAAGTTTGGCGGGGATGGGGAAGTATCTCTTGTTTGAGTCGGAAGTTTCGCGATAATAGGGTTAGGATTAGGTTCAGGATTGGGATTAATGTTAGGGTCTGGGGTAATTGCCCAGGGGGTAATTGCCCTAGACCTCTAAACACAATAAAGTGTGGAAGAAATAGATACATGCTACTCGGTATTTACTGCATAATGTCGAAAATGTTGAAAATGGAGGGGAGCTGAAAAACATAGCTTGTAATATGCATTCCCTCAAAACCGGAGCATTAAAGTACGAGAATGTAATAATGTACTGGAAGATAAAATACAATATATAAAATCAATATAAAGTGACTCAAACACAATCATCGAACACCGAAGACAATCAATCACAAATCAACTTGTCAACTAAAAAAAAAAAAAACACACACACACACACAAAGACACAACCATCGAACACTGAAGACAATCAATCACTAATCAACTTACCATCTAAAAAAAAAATGTGTGTGTTTGTCAAGGTGTGTATTGCGATTCAAAGAGAAACTGACACGTGTGTTGAGGCAATGCTCTTTGTAATCATTTTTAGGAGTATATCAGCGTACAATGTATTTCATTTTTTTTTTCGATGAAATTTATCATCATAGTGTCTTTTCGTGGTAAATAGTTCGTTTTTCTTTTCGGGATGAAAAAGGACTTTAGTCTCTGAATCACTCCTTTTTTTATTGACAATGTACTCTACGTATTACGATCCAGGATAAATAATGATTTTTCACTTTTTAATTACATTGCTCTTAGTTCAAGAAAGTAGGTCTACTTGATTATCGGAACCATTGATTTACTATCATTTCGTCTGAAACTATTTTACGATCGATAGCCTACATTGTCTATAGTGTTTTGTGTAAAAATGTATCACACTAATAAGCAAATAATCAACGTTGGTGAAGGTGATGGGACAAACTACCACTTCCGAGGCGATCTGGATGTAGCTATCTTTCCGAAGCGCAGCTGAGGAAAGATAGCGTACACATTCAGATCTCCGAGACAGTGATAGTTTGTCTCATTGCCTGAAATTAAAAGTTGATTATTTGCTTTATATTCCACATATAGGGTCCTAAATTCCCATCTTATTCCACATCTGAAACCGTTTTAGCTGTCTTTAGGTATTGTCACAAATGTACACACTAGTAGTTATGTACATGTACACACTAAGAAAAAAAGGTTCAATAAGGGAGCTAGAAGGGTTCGAAGTCGCGAAAATGGGTGCAAACTACACGATTTGAGAAAATGGTGGAACTTTGCTTCTTATATGGTTCATTTTGGGTTCGATCTTGCCACGGTCATTGACGGTGCAATATTACGCCCCAAACTAGTCTCAAAACAAAGGCCATCCTATGGTGTTGCTCGGCACTAAAATGCAATATTACATATCCTTGTGCTGATATTATGAACATATATTTTTTGATATCAGGAAACTTAAATATCTTTCATATTCTATAATCATTCATCGAGAGTATATTTTCAAATTAAGTTGAGTCCATGATGAAAGGGGTCTACTAAAAAAACAAAAGTAGAATACTTGATTGCTTGTCTGGTATTGACCAATCACATTGTACACATAACCTAGGAGGTTTAACAGATGAAGTTCCAACTGGATGTAATTATTCAAATAGTCGTCAGATTTCTATTGCTGTACAAAACAATTCCACAGGTGCATTTGTGCCTTCGCTGATCGGGATTGGATGCCGCCGTCTCACTGAGCAATCTGAAGATTCATTTTGGACGTTTACATAATTTTGGCTATATTTTGCTTCAAATGAAATCCTAAACTTTAAGATAAAAACATATAAAACAAAAGTCAATTCTGAACAGAAATATTATCGTGCAAAAGTGTTAATCAGAGCTGTTTCATGTGAAAGTGTTTAAACTGTACCCTGGATAGCCGGTTTATTTTATCACTTTTCCTCATGATTCTGACAAAGCAAACTGATATGAATCTTCAAATAGAATTCTCTATCAATAGGAACATCAGATTACTGCCCAGGCATGCCTATTAGAATAATGTTCGTTTTATTTCATTTTTTTTTGAGCAATTTCTATTCGTGTATCCCCGTGTCTTTAACATCCACCTAACCTATCTCTTATTGTTAGGGATGTCGAAACGTAATTACCATTACAAAGACATATCTTCCTGTTTGTTGTTCATTCTTGCTGAGGTGCAATATTGAGCCCATAACAAGTCTCAAAGAAAGACCCATATGGTGTTGATTGACACTTGAATACAATATTGCATACCGTCGTGGTGCTACTATGTACATGAATTTTTAAAGACATCATAAAACTTGATGTTCTCCCATAATTTCATAATCATTCATCGGAGCATCTTTAAATGAAGTTGAGTCTTTGATGAAAGGGTCTGCGAACAAGCTAACGAAGAATACTTGACTGCTCGTCTGGTATTGACCAATCGAAATGGAATATGTCACAGCATTCCCTGCATGCTTACTGTGCGATGATGGAATCAAACCCTACTACACGCTAAAGATTTTCGTTGCGACTCGATCTCGGGACAGAAAAAAAAAGTCAATATTTTTTCAAGGCCCTCAAATCTGGAATTCCATCCACTCTGATGTGAAATGTAAGAAAACGGTACAGAGTTTAAAGGAAGCTTTAAAACGTATTTTACTTGAAAGGTTTTCTGGAAGTTACCAATATCATTTTACGAATTTATAAGAGACTAGCAAGATAGGGTGTGTTTGTGAAAATGACATCTTGTGTATTGCTAATATGCACTGGTCCATGTTTTTGTCTGTGTATGCATGTGTGTGTATGTGTGAGTGTGTGTGTGTTTGTGTGTGTGTGTGTGCCAATGTTTTTCTCTGTATATACAATGTATTTACTTTTCCAGGATTAGTTTTAAATAAGGCCAATTGCCTTCTCACTCACCCCTTCACTTGATATCTTTTGCTGTTTGTTTGCTTTGTTTGTTTGTCACATTGTCATTTTATTCATACCATTGTCACATTTTATGTATGCATATTTTATTAAGTAAACGTAAAGGAAATGATAAACTAAAATCATTTAGAGAGCAAACTCGCGGATATATAAGGGTGCAAACTACACGATTTATTTTTAAGGGTTGATTTTTTCCCCTTTTTTTTTCATGGATTCATGCACGGTAAAGCCTAAGGGTAAAATGCACGCACATGAAAAATGTAAGCACATGTTTCCGTGTGCTTGCAAACACCACATTTTAGAATGAATAAAGACTAGCTGTGATAGTGGAATTTCTCATGAATAAATAATAAAGCATTAAAACCCTGGCTATTGTTCAACACCAATGTCAGGGTGTTAACCACATACTCCCATACACACCCATTGACCCCTGTGCAAAGTGAAAATTTTGTACACAGGGTTGGAAATAGAGCAAAATCTGTAACCTAACTGTGAAATTGATCATGGATTTCATGAAACTGATTTGTGTTTTAAACCACCTCCAACGAAATTGTACACTATACAACTATCTCCCATATCAATGATAGTGTTATCTGATATATAGTTACTGAATTATTAAGAATCAAAAGTGGAAATTTTTTTTAAAACGCCTATTAATCCATAGAATACATTCGATGCAAAATAATGACATGGATGTTTCCTAGAGTGTCAATTCACGGGCCCAGTAATTTGGTCACCTGGTGTGGGCATGTTCATTCTTTTCTTGAACATGATTTATGAATTCAATGAATTGTTGAGTCGTGCAAACTTATGTGCACATAAGTTGACTCCCAGATGGCTCATTGTACAGCTCGTTCATGCGTGTTTGAGCTGAGCATCTAGCGCAAATTCCATTTCCATAGCAGATCAGCTCTTCTGAGGCTTTTCGTAGCGGCTTACTGCAACTCTGACTTCAAAATTATTTTGTCCACTTCATAATATCAAGACCCCGCAGATTCCTACCACGTGGAAAATGGTGAGTTAAAACATCATCGTAAAGCATGATTTGAAATATCCACAATGTTCTCGACCAAGGCCTTACTCTCGATATTACCCTTCATCAAATTTCTTGTATCTGTTATGTTTTTGGTTGTATAGCCATGTCTTATAATGTAGGCTTGCAGGCAGTAATATCAAAATGTTCATTTTAGAGTTCTGTTAAAACTGGCTAGTTTTATGCGTGCTGTTTTCTGTTCTATTTTGTTTTGTTTCGTAACCATTCTGTGGAATTAGAGCAGCTTTAGCGATAAAATGTCTTGCTAAAGACGTCATGGCATTCCGATTTCAGATTTCAGATTCATCTATTCATTTAGGAAATTCTTTTTGTTGGTACATGGGCGTGCACATAGGAATATCTACATACATGCACAAACTCACATATATTCATGTACATGTACACATTATAAATGATACAATTTTTACTACATACACAATTATACAAGCATAATTTATACTCACAATACAGTGAACACATACATAATCACAAATTTCAAGTAATTCTTTATATTTACCGATCAACAACAAAACAAAATAGTTAAGAAAACGTGGAATCGGATATTCCTATAGGAAGTGTATCCTTAACATAACCTTTACGCCACCCCCCCCCCCCCCCACACACAAACACACATCCCCAAGGATAATACATCGCGTCGTGCCATACCACATTTGATTAATAACGAATAAAAGGAACGGAACTGAAGTTGATGAATAATTGTTGATAAACTCAAGGATAAATAGACTAGTGTACTAACTGAACTTATAATGGCAAACATTGCACGCTTATCTTTATGCTGGGATAATTCTCTGTAGTCAGGTAGTGTTAGTGGTAGACTTAAGTTCACCCTGTATGCAGCAAGGCAGTGCATAAAAATTGAACTATACATTAAGCTGCCATGGAGAGAGTTATGTAGTCACATTTACATAAGTTAGCTCTTCTGCAAAATTATTACACACGCATGAACAGTGGCCTTGAACTCATGACACTTGATTTTCCTTTTCAGGTATTCAAGCAAGATACAATAATTTGCGCGCATTCTCCTGATCACGTAAACTGATATGCAATTCTGAAGGACAGAGTGATTCCTCAACAGAATATGTAAGTTTCATTAATGGATTAATCCGTAATACATGTACACTTGTATATGTATTTTCAGGTTATTGATTCATCTAGATTTTCAGCATGTGATATCCGTGAAGTATATCATATTAAAGCGTATTATTACACATGAACGCAGTTTTATCAGTTACTATAACGTAGCCACCGTTTAGTGGGTTGCGGAAAATTTGATAAGACTATAGTGCAATTTTTGATACCATCAATAATCGAGAGATATGTTACTCAAGTGGACCATCGCGATCATTCATTCTTGCCTTTTCCGTTCTACGTCTTCTCAGTTTTTTTTTTTTTTTGACTTTTTCCTGAAAACTCCATGATGGATTGTAACTCATACAGGCAGCATCTCTACCCCGCAAGAATCTTCATTTTTTTCATTTTTTATTTATTTATTTATTTATATATTATTTATTTTATTTTATATTATTTTATTTATTATTATCATTTTTTTTGGGGGGGGGGGTAATCTTCTTTTCTGTAACCAGTATTATCAAAGTAAATCAAATCAATGTTATGAATAAGTAGAGGGGGCTATATTTTCACTTTTTTGTGTGTGTGGTAGCAGGATTAGAGGTGTCAACCATAATGGGCATCATTACACCCATTGCCATGGCCAGGACCCGGACTATCATCTGTGGCAAGCTCAGCAACGGCTAAATGGCTGAGGTCTGGATATAAGTCTTACTCCTTTTCCTAACTGTGTAAAATATACAGCAAACTGATGTTAAATTGGCATGTAATTTGATGTTGTCTTACTTTGTTATTTTATGTTATGAAGACTTTGAGTTGGTCAGGAAAAATGTGGGAATATTTGAATATGCCCTATGTCATAAATGTATGCAGGCCTACATAAAAGGTGTGTATTTTCATCTCAGTCCAAATTCGCCACATTTTTCTTTTCAACATGACTTTACTCAGGCTATTCCACATTTATTCTTTTTTTTTTCAGCTCTAACTTAGTGATGCCGGCATGCTGTCTCCTAATTCCCCGTCTGCCTGGAGAGGACATGCTGTATGTCTGTGACAAAGTAAGTGCTGCACTTTTATTTTTTTATGGGAGACGGGAATTCCATCTGCTTTGTGACTAGAAATGTAAGAGGAATATTTTTTTGCAACATTATCATGTTTTACTTATATGACAAAGAGCTGAAATAAATCTATCCGACCGGATTTGTTTAGAAACCAATATCAAAGCTTAAAGGGATGGTATAGTATTGGTGGAGGTGAGGATTTGGGCTTTTAACTTTTTGTGATATACCAAGAACCTACTTATGAAATAATAGAGAGTGTGCCATTCTAAGAGGAATTCTAAAGATTATTTGATGAAAATTGGTTTTGAAATGGATCAGCCATCCAAAAACAAAATAAAACGCAGCGATCGTGATAAAAAGTGAGTCCTATATTATATTATTATTGCTCTGCTTTGGATATCGCAGCTATTTCAAACCATTTCTCATTATTTCAGCAAAAGACGTTAGAAACCTGAAGTAGATCTATGCAATCAATTTAATTTTCCATTTTCTGGTCAATGGTCATAGTTGCAACCTGTTAGTTTATGTAAGCAACAAAACCGCCTATAGTGTAAACGACCTATTTCCTTCGAAATTTTATTCAGTCATTATTTATTCATGCCAAAATCTCTTTCAGAACCTGGCAGAACTAAATCCCACAATCTTCACTGTGAATGCTGCGCACTATTTGGCTGGATGGTTGTGAAATCTGCCCGAATTCCTGTATACAATCGTGTCTTCCTTCGCTACAATGTTTCCGGCCTGCTGTGCTCTGTGGCTTTCAGTATCCCAGACAAGGCAGAAACACCCGATGCATACTTCAGCAGTACATTGCAAGCCTTGATCTGAACAGGGAGGTGGAAGAAAAGCTCTTCCACCTCCCTGATCTGAACAGGCAACTATCACTAAGAAAAACCTACGGCATTTCATTAACAATATTGTTCAATAATTGTCTTGATAAAGTTTACCAGCCTAAAGTTTTCATGGTGTATACTTTTACAAGGAATTGTCACCAGAGAAATGATGTTGTTCAGCTTGTCCCTCCGTTCGTACATCAGTCTGTTATCGATTATGGCAACATTGTATCACGAAGGGAAATGAAACGAAAAGTACAAGTGGACAAGTTAATGCAGGGAGATTACTTTAGCAGTTGAACACATCGTCACAAATTGAGGAATATCGGAAAATCCGTTGCAGAGCTATATATACACATATATTTAGAGTTTCAGTGCCGCCATTACGAGATGAGAAAGCTACATCTTTGACGTCAACCATGGAAAATTATATAAAGAAATGTAAGGAAAATAGGCATAGTTTCACGTTTATAGCATTACAAAAGGAGCACTTGATTTACTTCTTCCAGAAGGGGGTGGGGGTAATATTACCCTTAACATTATGGCAACGACAAATAAGTGGAGGCAATTTGTACTTTTCATTTAGAATCAGATTTTATGGAATTCCCTTGCTTTCGTCATATACGTTTCCATACATGAAAGTGACACTGAAACTTTAAAAAATGCATAACTTCCACTGGATCATACGATTTTCCATGTTCACTTATGTGTTCTTATGATATTGCTCCAATCCACGGGTACATTTGGGTTTCATTCCCCTTTAAGTACTGTTTGAGCTATCCAAATGAAACTTTGCATATGTATGTACGATTGGATGAAGTTACTTCTACCACCTTGTGGGTGCCAGCGTTCAAGGTCAAATATTGTAGGTCATTGTCAAATTCTACAATGTCATTTCGTGCTCTTTCTTTGTATCTCACCTTGTAAGCACTGTCGACATAGTATTGTGGTGTTCTTTTAATAACTTTCCACACTTTTGAGCTATATGACCACCAAATTCACTCCCCAGAACATCTAAAGATGGCTGTCAAGTGTTGATATTGGTGAAGTCCGACTCCGTCAACAGTCAAAAAGTCAATGAGCTTACATTTGAAAATCAGTGTAATCACAAATTCGATATGTGGGCAAGACATCACTTCGCTTTTACCTTGTTAGATGGTGAATATTTGTGAAGCTTCCGTTTCTAATTCATACAGCATCAGCATACATTATGTCTGAGAATAGTGGTAAAGAAGATTAGTTACTTTGGCAACAGCGTGTAAAATTCGCAAAATTTTATTTTGTGCCTTATTTGCTGAACAAACGTCGTAGGAGGACTACAACCTGCAAGGCAGTATGGCGGAACAATTACTCTATTATTAGCGTCATAGAATAAATGACAATGATGTAGTTCTGGAGCATGCTATTCATTAGATACTTTTGCAATGACTCCATGTATACTTTTAATCGAACTAGGTATATAATCATCAATGTCTTGTACTTGAATAACGACAGAATGATTTCGGTGAGGAAAGTTTTCTGTCACGTCATTTAGGAATAAGGGAACGTTTCAATATTATGCTATTTGTTCCATAGTTATTTCTGAAGTGGTTAAATGTATTTTCCTTAAAAAAATCATTTCATATATACCTATTCAAAGTTTTTTCAAAGTTTATTTCATTTTTTCGACATAACATATGTTTCACTTCTTTTGATAACAGAGAACAAGGTAAATAGAACATAGTGAAATGAAAAGACTGTACAATAATTGAGGACCTATAGTAATCATACATTGTATAGTAAAAAAGAAACAGAAGTGATCGAAATGAAGTACATGTATACCGTGCGAAAAATGGAGGGACCCACAAAAAAGACAGAGCTTGTAGTGTGTGGGCCCCTCTGGAAAAGAACATTGATGGAATCGAATCATCGTAGATACAAAAGATAACAAAGTGGAAGAAGTCTGGATACAAAAGATAATAAAGAGGAAGAAGTCTGGAAGCCCACTGAAAATTAGATTACCAGATATACACTTTCATAGACGAGAACAAACATGAAACCTATGTTGCATCCAGATGCTTATTCGTTGAAAAATATGGGCAATGTATTCAAAGGACAAAGATCATACACTAATTGGCCTAGGGTATACAACATTTCACTCGTTGTTGTTGTTTTGCTTTGTTTTGTTTTGTGTGTTTTTTTTTGGGGGGGGGGGGGGGGGGGGGGGGGACACGGTTCAAAGTGTCCTGAAACCTTGTATAATACATGCATTTAGTCATGTATGATGCCAAACAGTTCCCGCTCATACAAATGCAGCCGTTTCAAGGAAATAACATAAGATTATTCTTATACTCCATGATTTGGTAATGCTTAAGTGGTTCATAAGAGTCCAGTGAAACTGTGTACAGAACATAAATTGGATTTGACAATGGTATACGATATCCGCAATTTACTCTTTGACGGGGTCTATCATCCGATTAATATGTATAAGCACGGTAGTCCCCTATTCGGAAACTACAAGTTAGATACGCTGCAATCATTTTGCACGCGACCATGGCGTTATAGCCAAAGGTGATCTGCAAATCCCTGTGTGCCTACACAGGATTGGAAACACCTTTCACACCTTTAACAACTTTCTATGTATAGAACAACGAAACAGAAACTGGTGCAATTATTATTCTCAGTCACTTTGTTAGTCATTATGATGATTTGCTCATTGCAGTTCCGGAATCTCAGCTCGAGGGACTCGAATTGATCACCCAAAACAAAATCTGAATACATAACCATGATAACTGCGATTCTGCCTAGTCTCCATTGGTAGCCCATAAGGGCTGGTATCAAGTTCGATTTTCATATTATAATTATACCTTGTATTTAGATGTTTTCATCGAAATGCCCGTATACCTGAATATGATATGCGTATGTCAGTTAAGTATCTAAACCATAACAAATTGTAATCGTAATCTAAGTGCCAAGAATCTCATGATTTGAATAAGTGTGAACACCAAGACATGTCGTGATAAGGACTTTAAGACAATTGGCATCGTCATTATAAAACAAACTCCTAATTGTAAGACATGTTTTAAATTTTAGATAAATTAATGTCTATGCTGGAAACATATCTTTTTGATGATTCATGATGACGTCACTGTTACATGAATATTGTACGCATGGAAATATGTAGGCCTATTCGTTTAAATGCATACAAACAACTTGTTAAATCCTCTTACATTTTTTTAAGATATGGTACATACTTTAGAAATGTACGTAGCATGCTTTCGTTTTTTGAGGCTTTGTGTACTGGCAAAAAGCATATCTTATTCTTATAGATTATGTGAATAAGTACGTATTCAAGTACGTTTTGAATAAAACGTATCCAGACAAATGTATATCATATTTTTACCTCTTCCTTCATGCAGATGTATGCTCTTGCCTAGAGGGTTTGTTTGATAGATAGTGTTAGTGCTCACCTCATTGGAAAGGTAATTGGGTAAATATTTGGTTTTAGTATGTCATTCAAACACAACTATAAGTTAACTTCTACATTAACATTTCAAAACTCACAAATTCCACGCACACATTTCATGATTCACAGGATCCAAATTACACCAATCTTATTTACTTTGCAGAGTGCAACAACAGCATAAGTTTGATATACTGAGCAAACAGGCTTGCATTAGTTCGCACTATTCAAGGTTTAAAGTAGTTAAGTAACCAAATTGTACCTTGTTATGTGATGTGAAGTATATTTACCTTATAGGTATAATGATGCAAATATGTGGTTCTTATTTCATCCATAACTGCTGCAAAATTGCTTCTTTAAAGGAGCCAATCAGTGTCACTGCCTGTTCCTCTAGAGACGCAATGTTGCCCAGTAATCTCAAGGTTCACTTGAGGTTATACTGGGCAACATTGCGCCTCTAAAGGCGTAGACAGTGACACTGACTGGCTCCTTTAAGAACCAATTTTGCTGCAGTCATGGATCAAATAAGCACCACATAGGTGCAACATTATACCTATATATATGGCACAAAATCGCACCCTCAAAAGAGGCTACAATCTTGGAACTTAGGGTGCTTCTTTGCACCCTCACGAAAGGTGTAAAGTTGCACCAAAAGTAGAGGCAAGAGAGGGTGCAAAGTTGCGCCGAAAATTAAAGGGAGAAAGATCGCACCCTCAAGAAAGGTGCATTTCAGCACCAATTAGTGTGGGTGGAAAGATGCACCCTCAATAAAAGGGTGCAACTCAGCACCACTTAGTGTGGGTGGAAATATGTACCCAAGGGAACCACTTCGCACCCTCAATAAAGGGTGCAATGTTGCACCTTCTTTGGCGGTGCAAAGGTGCACCCACAGGTTGCAAGGTTATACCCTTGCGCAAGGTACCACTTTTGCACCCATTTCTCGAGGGTGCAAGATAACGCCCATAGGGAGCCACCAGTGTGACATCACTTTGCACCCTTAAAAGGTGCAAGAATGAATCATTTTTTCTTAGTGTGTATGATGTACTGTATGCATGGCTGTTTTAATGTGTATGTACACAAGTTGACCAGATTCATGGAGAACATTCTATATGGTATAGATATAGTACATACAGGCCGACCAGATCAGAGGAGAATTTTCTAGGTGGTATACAATGTAGCTATACAGTACATGCATGTAACAGGAAATACATTATAGCTCACTCAATCTAGATTGATTTCACCCATTCCAGAATGTTCTGGGAAGTGCTAACATATTTGGCTGAGTGAGGCACTGTCCCTGTAGCCCAATGTGATTGGTAGTTATTCTTGGTAATGATGTTTTGTACATAGATAGGCAGTGAGTCATCCAGGTTTCCTGGAACTTGGACTGGCTAGTAGGTTGGAGAGAGTTATAGAATGTGCTAGAAGGGGGTGAATGGATAGTATATAAGCCAGAGAAATTCTGCAGTAGGCAGAGTACCCAACACCTCTGCTCTGAGAGTTACGTCACTTCTGGCTCTGAAGCGACTTGTTATAGTCAGTCCTGTGTTACCTGCTGACCTGCTATGTTTGTGGAGATAAGGCCTGGGAGACATTTTGCCTGCAGAGAATTAATGTGCCTTCATTGGACTTCATATTTTAATGTCAATGGACATTGCTACGGCAAAGCTGTGATGGGCTCGATTCTTAGCTGAACGTTATTAAGTGAATCATTATTCAACGCATCAACTGGACGTGGTCGTCACAACGTTTGGACTCTGCACGTTTTGCCGTGGACATATATCGTGGATTTTACCCCGGAGCTATACCATGGACTATCGTAACCTGCGCCTCTGGAGTTACGTCGGAGGAATCATTCATCGGTGCGTTGCGGATCATTCATTTGTGCATCAAGCATTGTATTTGGACACTACCAGGGAACTGTAGGGATTTCGTGATTTAGTGAGTAAGTGATTCCACTACCGATTTATAACTGTTTCTATTGATCATTGTTGTACTGATGTGACGCCGATTACCAGTCTGTACCCACAATATCACTGTTAATAAACCGCCTGAACATCAGTTGATTGTTTCTTTTGTGCGATCATTCTCGGAGTGATTTTGGTCGTAACAAAATTGGGGGCTTGTCCGGGAAGTGAATTTAAAGCCAAAAATATAGAATTTGGAACGTTCCGGAATCCAGAACATTGGTACAGACAAAATACCGGTTGAGTTGATTGTTCAATTGTATATTGTGTGTAATACATTGTGACAATGTCAATCAGTACAATGGATGTTCAGGCATTTGTTCAGAGGACAGATTTGTCCCTCAGAGATTTGCAAAGGTTACGCAAATGTGATTTGACCGCTGTTGCACAGCATTTAAATGTTGATGTTCCACAAGGTGTAAGAAAGGCAGAGATTCTTGACTTAGTAGCTGGTCACATGGAGCTCAAAGAAGAAATTGACACTCCAGATCAAGCTCAAATTTCTGATCAAATGCGGCTTGAGCTCGCTAAAATGGAAATGGAAATGAGGAAATTCGAAATGGAGCAGCAAATGAAGTTGCGTGAGATGGAATTGACTCATGCACAGACTGTTGGAAATCGTGAAAGGGCTCCCCCTGAATTTGATTTGGCCAAGAACATTCGATTGGTGCCAAAGTTTGAAGAAAACAGAGTTGATGCATACTTTGTGTCATTTGAGAAGGTGGCTAACAGTTTGAAATGGCCACAGGAATTTTGGCCCATGCTCCTTCAAAGTGTGTTTGTCGGCAAAGCAGCTGATGTGTACTCATCTCTCTCTGCAGAGCAATCACGTGACTATGCTACAGTCAAGAAAGCAGTGTTGAATGCTTATGAGTTGGTGCCAGAGGCGTACAGACACAAGTTCAGAAATTCGTACCGCAGACCAGGCCAGACACATGTTGAGTTTGCTCGTGAAAAAGAAATGACGTTTGATAGGTGGTACAGATCCCTGAAAGTGGATCAGGATTTTGAAAACCTACGTGAGGTTGTTCTCTTGGAAGAATTCAAAAAGAGTGTTGCTTTCAGTGTGAGGTTGCATCTGGAAGATCACAAAGTGACAAGTTTGCGTAAAGCAGCCTTTCTGGCTGATGAGTATGAGCTCATCCATAGAAATGAGAACAGACCACCTTTCAGGAATTTCTCTGGAAGTAAGAGAGACAAAAATCAGTCGAGCAACCAACGGAATCCTGGTTCAGGAATGTCATCGGCACCAAAGCCTCAATTTGAAAAAGGGTCCAGTACAAGCGCAAATGTCATCAAATGTTTTCATTGTCACAAGAAAGGGCACGTAAAGTCACAGTGTTGGAAGTTGCAAAATGGTGCAACGAAGGAGGTGGGATTTGTCATGTCAAAAAGTATCCTACCCGAAAACAGTGTCCCGTTCAGTGAAACACAGGCCATTGAAAGTCAGTCTCCCAAATTCAAAGATAGGATGAAGCAGGTGGATGAGAGCTATCGTAGCTTTTTGTTTGATGGTGAGGTGACCCCATGTACTTCTGGTGAGGCAGGTAAGCCAGTAGTCATCCTGCGGGATACGGGGGCCTCTCAGTCGTTGATGGTGGGTGGTGGTATGACTTTTCCACCAGATAGTGCAGTGAATGCAAAAGTCTTGATTCAGACTGTTGATGGCAGTTATATGTCAGTGCCACTGTATAGAGTGGATTTGAAGTGTGACCTAGTTTCTGGTCCTGTTACTGTTGGAGTTGTTCCTGAGTTGCCCATGGCAGGGATTGACTTCCTGTTGGGGAATGACTTGGCTGGGGACAAGGTGGTTGCGTCTCCAGTTGTTTCGGATAAACCAGTGGTGGTTGCTGAAACTGAGCAGTTGCAGGAGGAGTTTCCTGGGATTTTCCCAGATTGTGTTGTAACTAGGTCTCAGGCTCGTAGAGCTGTTCAAGATGATGCGGATTCTGTTGATGTGGAGGAGAATTCCGGTGTTTGGTTGGCAGAAACCTTTTTCAAGGATTTGAATGATGGGGTTGCTGTATTAGGCTCCGAGGCTAACAGTGATGGACTGTTTAGCAAGTCTTCCTTGGTTGAAGCACAGCAGGCAGACTCTGAGTTGAAAGGCTTGTCTCAGACGGCGTGTTCTGAGGCTGAGGCTGAAAAGGTCCCTGAGTGCTATTATGTCAAAGATGGCATTTTGATGAGGAAGTGGAGACCTCCCCATAGGCCAGCTGATGAGGATTGGACGGTGGTCCGTCAAGTTGTTGTCCCTCCTAGTTACCGCAATGAGATCTTGAGGATTGCTCACGAGTTACCTGTTGGCGGCCATTTAGGCGTCAGAAAGACAAAGGATCGGATCATGAGGCATTTCTATTGGCCAGGGTTGAATGTGGATGTGGCTGAGTTTTGCAAGACTTGTCACACATGTCAGGTGGCTGGTAAACCACAACATTCAGTGAAGCCGGCGCCATTGATTCCGATACCTGCGTTTGAAGAACCATTCAGTCGGGTTCTAGTCGACTGTGTTGGACCTTTGCCTAGGACTAGGTCGGGTCACAAGTACCTCTTGACAATCATGGATATGTCTACACGGTTTCCAGAGGCTATCCCATTGAGAAATATCACTGCTAAGACTGTGGTAGATGCTCTAGTGCAGTTTTTCACTAGGTATGGGTTGCCCAAGGAAGTGCAGTCTGACCAAGGGTCAAATTTCATGTCAGGCATATTTCAAGAGGTGATGTATCGTTTGGGTGTGAGGCAGCTGAAGTCATCAGCTTATCATCCCCAATCCCAAGGTGCGTTGGAGCGCTACCACCAGACCCTAAAGACAATGATTAGGGCGTTCTGTGAGGAGTATCCCGAGGATTGGGATAAGGGCATCCCTTTCCTACTGTTCGCAACGAGGGACTCCCCAAATGAGTCAACGGGTTTCAGCCCATTTGAGTTGGTGTACGGTCATGAAGTTAGGGGCCCACTGAAGCTCATCAAAGAGAAATTCATGACTGAGGATGATGAGGTCCACCTACTTGACTACGTGTCAAAGTTTCGTGAAAGGCTT
Source organism: Diadema antillarum (assembly GCF_040938485.1). Taxonomy (NCBI): domain Eukaryota; kingdom Metazoa; phylum Echinodermata; class Echinoidea; order Diadematoida; family Diadematidae; genus Diadema; species Diadema antillarum. Next base: position 410,136 of record NW_027271867.1, on the reverse strand, counting down.
TCAAAGGCTTGTGAGGTAGCTAGGGAACACTTGAAAGTGTCACAAGACTCTATGAAGAGAAAGGCAGACAAAAATGCCAAAGCCCGAACTTTCAACCCAGGTGACAAAGTTCTTGTACTGCTGCCCATACAAGGTGAACCACTGAAAGCCAAGTTCAGTGGCCCATACAGTGTCAAAAAGAAACTCAATGATGTGAACTATGTGATCAGTACGCCAGATAGACGAAAAGATCAGAGGGTGTGTCACATAAACATGCTGAAAGAGTACTACGAGAGAAAGGCTAGTCAGCCGGTAGGCGTAGCTCAGGTGGTAGTAGAAGAAGTAGATGAAGAGGGAGAAGCTCAAGATGAGAATGGAAGTGAGCCCTCTAGTGCCAGGTTGTCTAACTCAGAGATGTTAGGGAAAGTAGATGAGGCACTGAACTACCTACCTGAAAATCAGAGGAAAGATGTGACTAGTCTGTTACATGAGTACAAAGAACTGTGTAAAGACAAACCAGGCTGCACCCCTCTGGCTGTACATGATGTTGATGTAGGAGATGTTGACCCTATCAAGCAGAACCCTTACAGGTTAAACCCGAGCAAATTGCAAAAAGTAAGGGAAGAGGTTCAGTACATGCTAGACAATGACATAATAGAACCGAGTAAAAGCAGTTGGAGCTCCCCAATCGTCATGGTGCCCAAACCGGATGGGTCTCAAAGATTCTGTATAGATTACAGAAAGGTGAATGCCGTGACGAAAACAGACTCTTTCCCCATTCCCAGACTAGAAGACTGCATTGACAGGGTCGGAAATTCTGCATATGTCAGTAAGATAGACCTTCTAAAGGGATACTGGCAAGTGCCCTTGACCGACAAAGCCAGAGAGATTTCTGCCTTTGCTACATCAGATGGCTTGTTCCAATGCAAAGTAATGCCATTCGGCATGAAAAATGCTCCAGCCACCTTCCAACGGCTGACAAACCAAATCATTGCCGGACTTGACAATTGTGTAGTATACATTGATGACATCCTAGTGTACAGTGACACGTGGGAGGAGCACATTACACACTTGCGGCAACTTTTTGATCGACTCAAGGAGGCCGGATTGGTGATTAATCTGGCAAAGAGTGAATTTGCAAAGGCCAAAGTGGTGTATCTCGGGCATGTAGTCGGTCAGGGACAAGTATTGCCAAGAGAAGCCAAGGTAGAGGCTATACTAGGTTTTCCCATTCCCCAATCCAAGAAGGAGTTGCTCAGATTTCTGGACATGGCTGGTTTCTACAGGAAATTTGTACCAAATTTCAGCACTGTAGTCACCCCCCTAACAAACCTGCTGAAGGGCAAGGCGAAGTACACGTGGACTGATGAGTGTCAAAGAGCCTTCGAGAAACTAAAGGCAGTCCTTGCTAATGAGCCTGTTTTGGCAGCTCCTGACTTCGCAAAGCCATTCAAGGTGGCAATAGATGCGAGCGATGTAGGAGTGGGAGCGGTTTTGCTCCAAGAAGATGAAGAAGGCACTGAACGACCAGTTAGCTACTTCTCCAAAAAATTGAACGCATACCAGAAGAAGTACTCCACAATTGAGAAGGAGGCTCTCAGTCTCATCCTTGCCCTCCAACAATACGAAGTGTACTTGACAAATAGCAAAGGGGAGATCACAGTCTATACTGACCACAACCCCTTGGTCTTTTTAGACCGGTTCAAAATGAAGAACAACAGATTGTTCAGATGGAGCATGATGACGCAGCCATATGCACTCAAAATCAAACATGTGGCAGGCAAAAACAATGTAATTGCCGACGCTCTGTCAAGAGTGTAACATGAAGAGAGTATTAAAGGTGAAAAGTTTTCACCGCATATCATTTCCAGTGTATGTGTTTAGCATATTCATTAATGTGTGCAAAACAGTTTGATATGATTGTATAAGCTCCGAGAATCCAAGCAATATCATTGTAAATGGTATCCATGAAAAGAGAACATGGAGTTAATGCAGCTATTCAAAAGGCATGTGATAGTATGTGATTATTGTTGCTTGACTTGGACTTTACCTCACATTCATTGTAAATAACAATGAGAAATTGTGAAGGTAAAAGAAACCCTTGCTACAGCAAGGCTTTCTTTTTCCCATGGGGGATGGTGTCACAAATGTACACACTAGTAGTTATGTACATGTATGATGTACTGTATGCATGGCTGTTTTAATGTGTATGTACACAAGTTGACCAGATTCATGGAGAACATTCTATATGGTATAGATATAGTACATACAGGCCGACCAGATCAGAGGAGAATTTTCTAGGTGGTATACAATGTAGCTATACAGTACATGCATGTAACAGGAAATACATTATAGCTCACTCAATCTAGATTGATTTCACCCATTCCAGAATGTTCTGGGAAGTGCTAACATATTTGGCTGAGTGAGGCACTGTCCCTGTAGCCCAATGTGATTGGTAGTTATTCTTGGTAATGATGTTTTGTACATAGATAGGCAGTGAGTCATCCAGGTTTCCTGGAACTTGGACTGGCTAGTAGGTTGGAGAGAGTTATAGAATGTGCTAGAAGGGGGTGAATGGATAGTATATAAGCCAGAGAAATTCTGCAGTAGGCAGAGTACCCAACACCTCTGCTCTGAGAGTTACGTCACTTCTGGCTCTGAAGCGACTTGTTATAGTCAGTCCTGTGTTACCTGCTGACCTGTTATGTTTGTGGAGATAAGGCCTGGGAGACATTTTGCCTGCAGAGAATTAATGTGCCTTCATTGGACTTCATATTTTAATGTCAATGGACATTGCTACGGCAAAGCTGTGATGGGCTCGATTCTTAGCTGAACGTTATTAAGTGAATCATTATTCAACGCATCAACTGGACGTGGTCGTCACAACGTTTGGACTCTGCACGTTTTGCCGTGGACATATATCGTGGATTTTACCCCGGAGCTATACCATGGACTATCGTAATAGTCCGGGAGCCAGCGGGGGTCAGCCTAGCTGAAAAGGTTACCAATTTTTATGTATATAGCAATTTAGTACATATGCCCCTAAGTATGGAAATGCACGTCTGGCTGGTCATCGGTGGTGGGTGTGGCCAGGAGGGCCAAAAAAAGGACCCCTCAAAATTAGGCTAGCCTAGCTGGAAAAGTAACCCCATGAAAACAACTGGAACTTGTTCGTTACACTTACAGGATAAGTGAATGACCATTGCCAGACGTTTTAAGTGGTGGGGGGTAGCCGCCAGACGCTCTTAAAGGCCCAACTCCAGCTAGGCTAGCCTAGCTGAAAAAGTAACCTCATGAAAACCACTGGAACTTGTTCGTTACACTTACAGGATAAATGAATGACCATTGCCAGACGTTTTAAGTGGTGGGGGGTAGCCGCCAGACGTCCTTAAAGACCCAAATTTTTCCAGCTAGGCTAGCCTAGCTGAAAAAGTAACCTAATGAAACCCACTGGAACTTGTTCGTTACATTTACAGGATAAATGAATGACCATTGCCAGACGTTTTAAGTGGTGGGGGGTAGCCGCCAGACGTCCTTAAAGACCCAATTTTTTCCAGCTAGGCTAGCCTAGCTGAAAAAGTAACCTAATGAAACCCACTGGAACTTGTTCGTTACACTTACAGGATAAATGCATGACCATTGCCAGACGTTTTAAGTGGTGGGGGGTAGCCGCCAGACGCCCTTAAAGACCTAACTTTTTCCAGCTAGGCTAGCCTAGCTGAAAATATAACCTAATGAAACCCACTGAAACTTGTTATTTACACGTACAGGATATATGCATGGCCGTTGCCAGACGTTTTAAGAAGGGGGGGGGGGGGTGGTAGCCGCCAGATGCCCTCAAAGACCCAATTTTACCAGCTAGACTATAGTCCTGGCTGGATAAGTAACCTCCTGAAACCCACTGGAACTTGTTCTATGTTTGTATCTCACCTGATAAACACTGTCGACATAGTATTCTGGTGTTCTTTCAATAACTTTCCACACTTTTGAGCTATATGTCCACCAAATTCACTCCTCAGATCATCTAATGATTGCTGTCAAATGTTAATATTGGTGAAGTCCGACTACGTCAACAGTTAAAAAGTCAATGAACTAGTCCTTTGCCATTTGAAAATCTCGGTAATCACAAAGTCGATACGTGGACGAGACATCACTTCGCTTTTGCCTTGTTAGATGGTGAATATTTTGTAAGCATCCGTTTCTAATTCATACAGCACCAGCATACATGTCTGAGAATAGCGGTAAAGAATTAAGATTAGAGTCTTTGACAACAAGTGCAAAATCAAATTCTGTGCCTTATTTGCTAAACAAACGTGGTAGGAGGACAGCGACCTGTTAGGCAATATGGCGGACCAATAGCTCTATATTATTAGTGTTATAGAAAAAATGACGATGATGTAGTTCTGAAGCATACTTTTCATTAGATGCTTTTGCAATGACTCAATGTATACTTTTAATCGAACTAAGTATATATCCATGACTTGCTCATGAATTACGGCAGAACGATTCGGTGAGGAAAGTTTTCTGTCATGTCATTACGGAAGAAGTGAACGTGTCAATATTTTGCTATTGTTCCATAATTATTTCTGAAGTGGTTAAAGGTATTTTCCTAAAACATTTTTTCTTGATACCTACGTTGCATCCAAATGCCTATTCGTTGAAAAAATGCGGGCCATGTATTCAAAGGTCAAAGATCATAGGTTAATGGAAGTAGGGCATACATTGTACAACAATTCACTAAGTTGTTGGGTTGTTTTTTGTTGTTGTTGTTGTTGTTGTTGTTTTTTTTTTTTTTTTGGGGGGGGGCATGATTCAAAGTGTCCTAAAACCTTGTATAATACATGTATTTAGTTTTGTAGTCACGACTCTTGCTATGTATGATGCCAAACTCTTTCCGCTCATTATTTTATACAAATGCAGCTGTTTCAGGGAAATAATTATGATAATGATTGGTAATGCTGAAGGGGTTCATAACATTCCATTGATACTATGTATAGAACAGAAAGTGAATTTGACAATGGTATATGATATCCGCAATTTACTCTTTGACAGGTTCTATCATCCTATTGATAATGTATAAATTGAATATACAGTAGTCCCCTATTCAGTAACTACAGGTTAAGTTAGATTAGCTGCATTCATTTTGCACGCGACCATGGCGTTATAGCTAAAGATGATTGAATTCTGTAAATCTCTGTGTGCCTGCACAGGATTGGAAAACGAAACAACTTTCTGTGTATAGAACAACGAAACAGAAACTGGTGCATGCATTATTCTCAGTCACTTTGTTATGCATAATGATGGTTTGCTCATTGCAGTTCCGGAATCTCAGCTCGAGGGACTCGAATTGATCCCAAATCAGTCGGCATGCGTGTATCACCCAAAACAATATCTGAACACAATTATAACTGCAGTCCTCCATAGTCTGTATTGGTTGCCGATAAGGGCTGGTATCAAGTTTGATTTTCATATTATTTACAGTACCTTGTATTTTAATGTTTTCATCGAAATGCCCGTATACGATATGCGTATCTCAGTTAACTCTTTAAACCATAGTTGTAATCTACGTGCCAAGAATCTCATGTTTTCAATAAGCGTGAACTCCAAGATATGTCGAGATAAGGACTTTAAGACAGAAACGGTTTGGCATCGTCATTATAAAACGATGCGTATCTCAGTTAACTCTTTAAACCATAGTTGTAATCTACGTGCCAAGAATCTCATGTTTTCAATAAGCGTGAACTCCAAGACATGTCGAGATAAGGACTTTAAGACAGAAACGGTTTGGCATCGTCATTATAAAACGATGCGTATCTCAGTTAACTCTTTAAACCATAGTTGTAATCTACGTGCCAAGAATCTCATGTTTTCAATAAGCGTGAACTCCAAGACATGTCGAGATAAGGACTTTAAGACAGAAACGGTTTGGTATCGTCATTATAAAACGAATTACCCTTTTACAAGACACGTTTTAGATTTTAGATAGAAATATGGATTCGTTTAAATGCATACAAACAGCTTCTTAAATCCTCTTACATTTTGTTTTTAAGATATGGTGTATACTTATACTTTAGAAGTGTAAGAAGCATGCTCTTGTTTTAGAGGCTTTGAGTACTGGTAAGAAGCATATGTTATTCTTATAGATTATGTGAATAAGTACGCATTCAAGAACGTTTTGAATAAAACGTATCCAGACAACTGCATATCATATTTTCACCTCTTCCTTCATGCAGATGTATACTCTTGCCGAGAAGGTTAACTGTTTGACAGATATAGTGCTCACCTTATTGAAAAGGTAATTGGGCAAATCTTTGGTTTCAGTATATTATTCAAACACAACTAAGTTAACTTTTACATTAACATTTTCACATTTCACAAATTCCACACGCACACATATTTCATGATTCACAAGATTCAAGTTACACTAATCCTATTTACTTTGCAGAGTGCAACAACAACAACATAAGTTATATACTGAGCAAATAGGCTTACATCAGTTCGCACTATTCAAGGTTTAGAGTAGTTAAGGAACTAAATCGTACCCGATTATATGATGCTAAGTTGCACCTTGAGATGATGGGCAATATTGCCCCTATAAAGGAGCAGGCAGCGGGAAGTCTATATTTCTATGTGTACTCAGTTTTTTTTTCAACTACAAGGAATTACCTATGAGGTAATTGGATAAAGAAGCTGAGCATTCCTTTTTTTTTCATCAGTTAATGTCAGTGCTGGTGTATTATTCTTGAAAAGTTGGCATCTAAATGTCCTCCAAACCAAGTACTTACTGTGTAAAATTATATTCCTGTGAGTTACGTTTCTTATGAGCATGACAGATCTGTAGACACGTGTCATAGTGGTTACAAACACTAAGTTTCCTTTGCTTTCATCGTTATCAAGAGGTGATTTTGAACAATTTCAGATGTTCTGGTTTTTCAATTTCGTTACGAGAAGGCAATAATGATTTCATGTAAAACATGTTAAGGAAAGTTGATAGTTTGGTTATTTTATCATTACTCATCTTCGTCTTCTCAACAAGAAGATGATACACATGAGCTCATTTGCTAAAGAAGTTGAAGGATGTTTAATTGCTGGTAGCCACGTAGGGGCTTTTGTCATAACATTTTGCATCTTAATCCCTCGAAACTAAGTATACATGCAGTATTAGTTTATAGATAACATAATATTTTTGTTGTTGCTGTGAGCTTATTCATATGAATTTCAGACATGTTTCTCATATGTTTTTGTCATATGCTTTACTGAAGAACAGCAAATGTTGAGTTTATTGGCAAGAGAAGTTGATCATTACTTTACATTTAAGTTCATTGAAGTGCCGGAGCATAAACTTGTCTTGAAATATTAGCATCCAAAACCCTCCAAACCAAAAACGTGCAATACTAGACACGACAGGAATTCCTTGTTGTTGTGAGTTATGTTTCTTAAAAACACTGATTTTTTCTGCTTTTGCAATGTACTATGTTCAAAAACACTCTTGAACAATTTTCAGATTTCCTTTCTTTCTTAAGAGAAGAAAACGGAGAGGTCATGTGAAGCATGTTCCTATGAGTTTTATTTCGTTAATAATTTTTCTTTTCCCATCTCCTCAACCGTAAGGTGATACGGTACCTAAAAAGTCATAGGTCAAAGGTGTTGAGCTTTACTTCCCCTTTTTAAAGTAAATTTAAGAGCTGGGGCATTATTTTTAAAAAGTTGGCATTTTAAGCCTTGTACACCGAGGACGAGTCTTACTGAATGGATTTCTTGTTGCAGTAGAATTGTATTTTTTATGAGCTTGATGGAGTATTAGACAATTAAAGTGTTTGCAAAAACTGTTAATGTATTCCTTTTTGCTAATGTCCAAAGAGTTCATTTGCCAAGTTTTGATTGTCTTTTGTTTTAATCATCAGGGGTTTGTTTTATCATGGTCATAGAGGAAAGAAACTTAATGATAAAAAAAGCCTTCATATAAGAAGAGATACTGTGGGACACAATTTCATCAAAAGTTGTGATTTTCAACATTTCCAAAATGCAACTGATGAATATTTCTCCCCAGGGCACAGAAAGAAAGTAGTTTTTGGTCTTGTGTTTTTTTTACGTCAGTATGTTATAATACCCGCGGGTTTACGCCCATCAATTCAATTCAATTCAATTCAATGTTTTATTTCATTTTTCGACAAAAAAGATATGAACATCACTTTTTTGATAACAGAAATCAAGGTGGGTAAAGTATAACATGAAAGAATGTATATACAATGATTGTACCACCTTATAATAATTATACACTATCATATAACTCAAGTGATTAGAAGTAATTATACCGTATGCAAAATTCGAAAAATGGAGGGACCCACTAAGAAGACAAATCTTGTAGATTGTGGGCCCCTCAGAGGAAAAATATCAGTTGAGAAAAAAAGTAATAGTCTGGAAGCCCACTAGAAAGATAGATCAACAAAAGCTGAAAGATATACAAACAAATAAACATGAAATGAGACTGGAGTAGGAGTAACAATACAATGGAGAATTGACTATGAGACGAGACAAAATGAGGCAAAGCTAACATAATAGAAAAGACCATCCCACCAATTTCCATCCGGATACTGTACCCGGCCCTGTTTTTTTTTTTGTTTTTTGTTTTTCATTTTTGTTTTGCACTGCAAAGAAAATGAGAACACTGATGTTTGAGAAAAATCCCGACATGTTTGATTGGGCAATTCTTTTTTGATGTCTATTATTCTTTCCAAATAAGTTTTTTGGTTATCACTGAGGACAAATACAGATACCCTATTTCTTCTACCAAAACCACAGCACTGTATATTCTCATATTTCTACAGTATTTCGTCTCAACACTTGCCCTATTGATATTTCAAAGCATGTTTCCCTATGCGCTCAAGAAACTCCCCCATTAAAGGAGACCTCCGGGTGATTCTCAGATTTTTACATTTGTACAACTATGAATTAGTTATACTGAGGACAGAGTTTCAGAATTTGTGATAATTGGGATGAAGAATAAGAATATTTTCAAAAAATAGAACAAATTGCAATGAACAAGGATGATGACATGGGAGAGTCAAGGAAGCAGAACAAAAGAATAAGGCAATGCATAGATTATAGACAGGTGAACTCGCAAGCAAGCGGTATTGTTATGGAATTACACTGCTATCATTTCTGAAATATGTGAACCTTATAGCTGGTAAAATTGGGTCTTTGAGAGCGTCTGGGGGCTACGCCCCACCACTTAAAGCGTCTGGCAACGGTCATGCATTTATTCTGTAAGTGTAAGATTAAGTTCCAGTGGGTTTCATGGGGTTACTTTTCTAATTTTCAGCTAGGCTAGCCTAGCTGGTAAGAGTTTGGTCTTTGGGGCGTCTGGCGGCTATTGTCTGGCAACAATCATTCAATTATCCTTTGAGTGTATCACAAGAACAAGTTCCAGTGGGTTTCAGGAGGTTATTTTTCCAGCTATATATAGGCTAGTCTAGCTGGTAAAATTGGGTCTTTGAGGGCGTCTGCCGGCTGCCTCCCCCCCCCCCCCCCCCCCCCCCCCCCCCCCGCCACCACCATTTAAAACGTCTGGCAACGGTCATGCATATATCCTGTAAGTGTAAAGAACAAGTTCCAGTGGGTTTCACAAGGTTACTTGTTCAGCTAGGCAAGCCTAGCTGGAAAAAGTTTGGTCTTTAAGGGCGTCTGGCGGCTACCCCCCACCACTTAAAACGTCTGGCAATGGTCATTCATTTATCCTGTAAGTGTAACGAACAAGTTCCAGTGGGTTACATTAGGTTACTTTTTCAGCTAGGCTAGCCTAGCTGGAAAAATTTGGGTCTTTAAGGGCGTCTGGCGGTTACCCCCCACCACTTAAAACGTCTGGCAATGGTCATTCATTTATCCTGTAAGTGTAACGAACAAGTTCCAGTGGGTTTCATGAGGTAACTTTTTCAGCTAGGCTAGCCTAGCTGGAAAAATTTGGGTCTTTAATGGCGTCTGGCGGCTACCCCCCACCACTTAAAACGTCTGGCAATGGTCATTCATTTATCCTGTAAATGTAACGAACAAGTTCCAGTGGTTTTCACGAGGTTACTTTTTCAGCTAGGCTAGCCTAGCTGGAGTTGGGCCTTTAAGAGCGTCTGGCGGCTACCCCCCACCACTTAAAAAGTCTGGCAATGGTCATTCACTTATCCTGTAAGTGTAACGAACAAGTTCCAGTTGTTTTCATGGGGTTACTTTTCCAGCTAGGCTAGCCTAATTTTGGGGGGTCCTTTTTGTGGCCCTCCTGGCCACACCCACCACCGATGACCAGCCAGACGTGCATTTCCATACTTAGGGGCATATGTACTAAATTGCTATACACATAAAAATTGGTAACCTTTTCAGCTAGGCTGACCCCCGCTGGCTCCCGGACTATAACCTGCGCCTCTGGAGTTACGTCGGAGGAATCATTCATCGGTGCGTTGCGGATCATTCATTTGTGCATCAAGCATTGTATTTGGACACTACCAGGGAACTGTAGGGATTTCGTGATTTAGTGAGTAAGTGATTCCACTACCGATTTATCACTGTTTCTATTGATCATTGTTGTACTGATGTGACGCCGATTACCAGTCTGTACCCACAATATCACTGTTAATAAACCGCCTGAACATCAGTTGATTGTTTCTTTTGTGCGATCATTCTCGGAGTGATTTTGGTCGTAACAGTATCCTTAGGGCTTAGGCTACGTGTGCGCGTAGATGACAAAAAAAAAATGAATTTGCTGCGCGCACTGCGCGGCACCGAAGTGAAAGTGCGTTGCACTGTGTACTATCAAGTGACCTAGATCACATGATAGTCCACAGTGCAACGCACTTTTATTTCGCGCGTACTCATCTTGCGTTAGGACTGTGTGGACTGTGTGGAGATCAGCGAAACAAAAGGGACTATCAACATAGAGTGTAACGAACTTTTCTTCTCAGGTGATGTGATGGGCAAAACTACGCCTCATCACGTGATCAGCTCTGGACCAATCCTATTGCAACATTCTTAGTATGTGGAATATAATTACCAATATCTCCATTGCAGCATAATGATATACGAGTAGTCATGAACCATCATTTTGTGAGACCGTTGAGGCTATCCAAACAGAGTGAATCTACGAGTATCTTCAGAAAATTTTCCTCGTCAAACTGTCTTTTCGCCGCAAATTTTCACATTTATACATTTCCCACATCCACACTTACATTTACAATGGCATAAAATCTATTGATAAAGCCTGATGCATTGTTGTTGTCATATCGATTCAGTTGCAACAAGTCTGAAACCTCAACCGTGGTGCAAATAAATGTTCTGGAATTCCAACGTAGAGAGCGCATTTCGCTTTATAATGGCAAAATGGGGGTTCCGTCTGCCTAGTCTAATCCTGTGCATGTGTACAACGGTCAACGAGAACTGTGTTCCAGACCCTGCGCCAGGCCAGCTGCTAGCTCAGGCCACAATCTGCTGTACGATATACGAGGCACCTACGGAGTGGGCATGAAATTTTGATGGTTTTCGTAGACAACACAGCTGATTACACCATCGTGTTGGAAAATACGCAACATATTTCACAGCCAAAATAAGACAAAAATTCTATGTGATTTTCACCACAACGTGGTGTAGTCATTTACCATTCAGTTCAAGGAGAGACCAGGGTTGCGTCTTTGGGTCGTTTTAGAAGAAAAAAGAGCTGTGTAACTTGCTGTGGTCCTACTCGAGTAAGCAGCAGCGAAGCAGCCCTGCGAACCCAAACATGGACCCCGTGTCCAACGCAACCTCTGCCAAATCCAACGGGGTGCCACCGGCTGCGGAAGGGACTGTCACAGCCGCGCAGCTAGATCGAGATGCCCTCAAACTGATCCTACCCGGCCAGGGACAACGAGATCAGAGTGCTCCAGTTCTTATAAATGGCAGCGGCTTGGACGAGATGGACCATGGCAGAGAGAGTGGTATGTGTCGTCTGTTAGTGGTAGATTTATATTTTTGAGTTCATCTTCTTCTTGTTGGTACAATTAAATTAGGCCTAGAACTCTAGTTAGACCCTAGTCGTACGTCGTACGTAGTCTGCTCCTGATCTCTTCGATTGTGACAGTGTTTGTCGTCAGGGCAGGGGTAGGTAGTAGGCAATAGGTTGGTTTATGCCATGGTGAATGTGCCAATTAATTATATAGGCAGGTATCCTACATGTATATACCGAACAGTATCCTATTACCGAACGCGTACATTTTCAATGGAAGCCCGTTAAAACAACTCGTATACGTGCGCATCCATTGCACTACGCACGCGCTGTTATCTCACAAGGGAGGCCAGTGCAGAAAATTGCTAAACTGCAGCAAAAAACAGAAAATTTTAGTAATAATCGCTGAAATGTTGTTGTTTGTTATTCTGCTTTAATAACATTGACCGAAAATGCAATGCCTAAATTTCCCCATACAGAGGGGGCATGTTCGGTAAATACAATACGATTTGCGTCTGTAAAAAGACACGGTTTTTGTGGAAGGGTTATTTGAAATACAGATTTTGTTAAGTGCATGGCTTAGTTTTCAAATAATACTGATACAGCTAAATTTATCAGAATTTTAATCATCTATTGGGAGATTTTTAGCTAAATTGAAGCATCTATGTTGCCCGTCAGGAGAAATTAAATAAAAATCGTTCGGTAATAGGATACACCTCCATACGGTGTAGGCCTACTAAGGTGCAAGTAAAAATTGCCTCGAAACTACCTGCTGCTGCCTTCCATCAGCAGGAGACAAAAGCAAAAGGCATTGACTGAGGAGGCCAACACAACATTGTCTGGAAGGACGGCATTCCAAGACCTAACCGGTGTAGGAAAGAATGAGCGAATTTGGTGTAATGTTGAGTGCGGGGATTGAGGGATGAGGTGTACTATCAAAGTAAACATATTTAGATACCATTTTACGAAGGTACGATGTGTGTAACAGGCCGTGTAACACACCGTATGAAGAGCATTTAGACAAAGCAAATCAGTTCGGGAAACCCACTCACAAGGGGGGCCCCTCCTTATAAGTAACCCGTCCCCCTTATAAGTAACCCCGTCCCCCTTATAAGTAACCCCCGGGGCACCCCTTATAAGGAGTCTCCACGCTTTTTTGCAATGCAACGCGAAAATGAAAGGACTGCGGCAATTCGCTTGATTATGTCCATAAAGCTTCACAAGTTTCCTAGTTACTCACGAAATTTGAGCAAAATCGGTTTGAGGCATCATATCTAAAATCATGGATTTAAATGCGATGTCAAACGACCCATGCGAATGCTGAAATGCGAGCGATTACTGGCGCGAGTGTCGCCAGGCGCGGCGGCGCGGCAATGCTTTAGTGCAGACGTGGCGACTGAGTACATGTACACAGTCGCCACGTCTGCACTCAAGCATTGCGCGCCGCCGCGCCTGGCGACACTCGCGCCAGTAATCGCTCGCATTTCAGCATTCGCATGGGTCGTTTGACATCGCATTTAAATCCATGATTTTAGATATGATGCCTCAAACCGATTTTGCTCAAATTTCGTGAGTAACTAGGAAACTTGTGAAGCTTTATGGACATAATCAAGCGAATTGCCGCAGTCCTTTCATTTTCGCGTTGCATTGCAAAAAAGCGTGGAGACTCCTTATAAGGGGTGCCCCGGGGGTTACTTATAAGGGGGACGGGGTTACTTATAAGGGGGACGGGTTACTTATAAGGAGGGGCCCCCCTTGTGAGTGGGTTTCCCGAACTGAAATGCATCTAGACTGCATCGTGATAGGCTGCATTTTATAGCCCTTTGAAGATTATAGAAGAAGAAGAAGAAGAAGAAGTAGAAGAAGACATGTACAACGTGTAGATTATTAATTCTAGATACCCGAATGAGTGAGTCCTTGTGTACACTGTATTAAATTGTGTCTTGCAATAACAAATTTGCGCAGTAATTCACCATTTTATAATGGAACTCCAAGTCAAAGAGTATAATGTTATGATATGACTTATGAGGGGGAAAACCCTCAAAACTGCAGCAGAAATTAATCTTTTGATGTGAGTGCAGGTCATGTGTAGAATTAACTGTGACCAGCCCGAATGCTTCATGCATTGTAGGATTTGGGATCTGGGAAGACGTAGTATTGCAGCTAAATTTCAACTTAAAAATGCTAAAAAATTTGTAAGTTTGAATACATACCGTTGTCAGTCCAATTATTGACAAGAGGATACGGGGAATGTTTGGTTCCACTAATGGTCTATTTCTGTCCAAATCGATGACTTTAAATGATTCGGTCAGGAGGGATAGACTGCGAGAACGACAACTGCTCTGTAGGATGGATTTGAAACGTCTGCGCTTGCACGAGTCAGTAGCAGTGTAGCCTTTTGACCATGCACTCTTGCTGCGCGATATCGTGTGGCGCCTGATCGCTCTCTGCTGGTGTGGGCACATTTCACTAGAACCCTTTCACTCGCCACTACACAGCGCGCAGTGAAAGGGCCTTGTTCAAAGGTTAAAATCATCGCGACTCTCATGGGTATTCATATCGCCAATGCGCAAAGTGCCACGCAAAGGCTGCATCGAAAGCCAAAGAATGAACAGGAGGTATGGAGATGAACTCATAAAAAAAATGTCTTTTCAACACCACATGGGATCAGTGTGGAAATGAACAAGTGAATGTATCGTATTAATTAGGTAGGAAACGTAGGATGTTATAAAAGTAAGCCTTTTGCTGGTGAAATACAAAACTTATAGAGGCGCAAAAATTTGTGTTTCTTTTTCACCATACAGAGATATTTTGACTCAGGGCACTCCCACAGTGTGAACGAGCGCCCTGGGGTTAGTGTAGAATCTACATTACTACATACAATACTCATGAACTTGTAGACTTCTATTAAGTACACAAATCACAGCATCCATTACAAAGCATGCTCACTAACAAAGCACTCATTTTGACAACTTTTGAACAAGTTTAGAGTGCAATGACGTTGATAAGTGAGAGGCAATGATGTTAATCGTACACATAACTAGCTAGTATTAAGTACATGACTTGGTGGGCATTCTCCAGCCGAGAAGAAACACAGGATAACATTCCACAGATAATGGAACACAGAACATGGGGATCAGTGCTCTGTCTTCCTCCCACTATTCTCTGAAAGCCTTCAATGCCCCCAAATATTCTTTAATTATAATTCTGTTCTGATTCTAATCCGCCTTTATGAAAGCAGTCAAGCGGTACAGTATGTACATTGTACACGTACTACATTGTATGTATCCCCTTTCCACAGTCAAGTGCATTTAATGTGCTATTGAACAATGCAAAATATTAATCAGATGTGATAGAGGTATTAGAGCGTGCCTTGATGGGCTCACAAACTCTCCTGTTATACCGTATGTCCCAGAAAAATTTACAACGGGACCCTCTGCACCAATAACTTTAAAAATAGTGAATCAATCCAAATGTACGTTCAGGGTGTGAAACTACACGTGTATAACTTATTACCCACATTTTACAGAAAACCCCATTCGATTTGCTTCAGTGGTCAAAGAGAAATGAGGATTTTTGTAGAGCATGTCAGGAATCCCTCCCCTCCAAGTTCTGTCCATTGTGTTTGCACATTGATATGCAGTTCCAAGAGCATCCAAGTGCTAAACTTGGAAGATTCAGACTCATGGCTTGCTTCATAATGATTCACATTTCTCTGTGACAACTTATGAAAATGAATGGGGTTTTCTGCAAAATATAGCTAAGATGTAATATTTTAAGACCCTGAAACAGCATGCAGATAGTTTAATCATATTGGAAGTTGCATTGTATCATTGATGCAAAAATCTGGTTGTAATTTTTTTTTTTTTTTTTAGACATACTGTACACTGTAAGGGCACCCGACCGAATGTAGTCGGCTAAACAGAAGACAATATCTAATGAGCTCAGCCTTGATAGCTAATACATGTATGGGTTTTGTAGCAAAACCGGCTTTACTACATTTTGGTGGAAAAAGGTACTCATAGATTAGACAAAAATACAGTGTACATACAGTTTTGATACAGAAAAAGAACGGACATTGATAGCAGAAACTCCAGTCTTTCAATGAAAGAAACATGAATTTACATGTACATGTAGGACAAGAATATACAGACTTGTCTACATTTGGGAACATGGTATAGCAGGTTTCTGTCAGTTGATGCCTCAGGAACCGGGTATACCAGTTTCCTATCAAAGGAATGGAAGATGATAATCTTCTCTGAGCTTTTGCAGAAAAAAAAAAGAAAATGTGAACAGAATTTGACATGTTTTTATTTCTAGCAAAATGAAAGAGAACTTGACTCACCTTCAGAAAGCATGTTGAAGGAATAATGTGTATTTTTCATTGTAAAAAAAATTGTTGAATTCTTGTATTTTGTTCAGGTAACATTGCATGTATCATTTGATTCAGATTTGTAGGGTATTGTTTGTGTTCATTGTGCCTGTCTTTGAGATTGTGATGCGAGATGTGTTTGTATTGTCATGATTATTTTGGTACAATGTAATGTCAATGGAAACAAAATGTCCATGTCTGACATAGACCAGTAAAGATGACTGAATGACTGAATGACTTCATTGATGTCACAAACTGTTCTCATCAAGCGATGGCATCACTTAAAATTTAAAAATTCACAACTTTTGAATGAATTGTCCAATTTTCCTCCAACTTTCGCTCACGTGTTCTACCAATATTGCTGCATTCACGTAGTCCACACATGCGTATTTGGGCGAACGTGTCCTTATAAATAATGCGGAGGCTCTACACAACTGACATCTTTCATACAGTAGGAAAGTGCCCATTCAAGTTTTGTACAAGTCCAACTGTACATTGTGTACATGTACTTCCACTGCAAGCTTTAAAGCTTAACACAAGTTCAATACTCCCCCCTCCACCTCCACCCAATTCTTCCCTCCCCTCCCCCCCCCAAAAAAAATAAATAAATAAACAAACAAACACCATCAGACACATGTAAAGTGACTAGTCATAAAATCAACATTGTCAGAAGTGTCTAGTTGTATGGCAAGCATGGTGTCACAACACTTGAATCCCACACAGAGGCTATTGTGATGCATGAGCGATCACATGGATACTTCCTTTTCTTTGTCAGTTTTACTTTCAGCACCCTTTTGTTGAAGAAAGAATGCCATCTGGTGTGCCGTTTGGGAAACAGAGCATGATACATGTAGGTTGAAGGTGCACGCCACCCCCCCCCCCCCCCCCCTTTCCAGCCCCTACATACATTGTGTACGTACAGTTCCGTCCAATGTGCCTGCCAAATTGTAACTTGTTTGATGTTGTAGATCCATCTCAACACCAAGCTTGGGGTGAAAGCGTTGATTTACAAGTTGAAATGTCTGAGAATTATGGTCCTATGTGCTACCAAAGTATTTTAAATGTAATTTAAAGCTGTGAAACAATTAGGGTTGAAAATAGGCACAAAATGCTGCTTTCTTCAGAAACCAAATGCTGGGTTACGAAAACTCTACAAATAATTATCAAAACCCGGGTAAGATTTACCTTGCAAGCGTCTTAGCAGACAGCTTTAATACCAAAGTGTGTCCTCCAGAGGCTACCCTGAATCTTCCCTGCATGGTTTAGGGTAAAATTTACAAAGAGGTTCTCTGGAGGCTATCGGGGGACTATCCAGTGTTTTATGTCTTTTAACAGACATGAGGTAACAATGTTCTCCAGGTGTCTTCCAGAGCCTACCCAGAGTTGTGTGGTCTATTCAGGCAGGGTACTCATTTTGTATAACTTGTCTCATGACACATCAATAGCATGAGCTCTTTTAATAGGTTGTCATATACACATGATACAAAGGAATGCATATTTCATGTCTCATCATTCAAGAATCCTGTGAGATCACTCTACTGGTATTCAACCACCCTCATCCCCCCCCCCCCCCCCCCCCCCCCCCCCCCCGCACCCCACACACACACCCACACGACACACACACACATGCACATGCACAATATTTTCCATGTAGGGCCTGTCATGTTTTTGTTTTTATGATACTCACCTTTAAATCTTCGAGGTTGATATTACTGTACACGCTGACACACCCCACAAGTAGTCAGACTAGTCCCGCATCTTGGACGTGGAGACAGTCAGGAGAGATCTTATCTGTTTTTATGACTGACCATCCACTTGACTATCCCGGAACCGTGGGGACAATCGTGGTTTCGGCAGTGCGTGGAGCTGAAGAGGCACCCCCTGTCATTTCAGACGAGAGTTCGTGTGCGCGCATGTTTGATAAATACTGCACCAGATTAAGCAAGGAAATGGTATTGTGCTTTAATAGGAGTGTTGTATCGAAGCAAAATGACAAAAGTGTGTGTATTTCATTTAAAAGAGTTTGACAGTTTGTCATCTAATAGTCTTTGAATGAAATGATTAGTGGAAAATTGACAAAGAAAAACGATTCCATCGGGATTCGCATGGATATCTCATGCATCAATCAAATTTTGATTCCCCCTCCCCAACAAAAGAGAGAGAGAGAGAGAGTACAGACATGTTCCACTTTCAGAGAGAAAAATAAATTTTAACCTTCTAAAATGCATTGCCAATTTGCGTATCTCTTAAAAAATTAAGAAATTGAGAGGCTTTTGAGAAAAATTCTGGAACTGTTCAAAAGAATTAGGCCTATCTGTGAGCAACAAAATGCTCATATTAGGAAAAGTTTTTTTTTCCACTTGACCTTATGAAAAACAGTGATACTGATGACTACTAGCTGAGATTGTAATAAAAAGATTACAGCACCAAATCACCACTATCACCACCACCACCACCAAAAATAAATAAATGAATGAGTGAATGAATGAGTGAAAGAGTGAATGAATGAATGAATGAATGAATGAATGAATGAATGAATGAATGAATGAATGAATAAATAAATAAATAAATAAATAAATAAATAAATAAATAAATAAATAGATAAATATTAAGTAAATAAATAAATAAATAAGTAAATAAATATATAAATAAGTGGTTTGTGGAACTGATGGGTAATATTTCCCACAGATTTGATACATTCTCTTCCTGGTTCCAGTAAGCTACAAATTGTATGGGTACCCACGTGCAGTGCAGTTGGGCAATACCATGCCACTCAGCTGACCCTCACACTTGCCATTGTGCAATGATCTGTTGTCAGCCAGTTAAAGGGATGTACAGGATTAAATAACCTCCTTCTGGTTCCGAAATGTTTTTAAAGAGCAGTGCTTGATGTGTAATTGTGCAACAGTTACCATTATGACATAAATGATGTCTTTCCTGTATATCTTCATTATCCTTTCTGTCATAGATCATCCACATGGGCCCCACTCACAAGCTCTGCTTCTTGGGGACTCGTTACCATTTGCTTCATGTTCATTCATTACAGTAACTGTGACTACACATGTCTGGTTTTCAATAAATTGAAATTGAAATTGAAAATTGAATTGAAATATATATGAGAATTTATGTACTAGGTCTAATATGACGGGGCAAACAAGAACATGAACTTAAATAACTTTGTGTATGGGTCTAGGGCAATTACCCCCTGGGCAATTACCCCGGACCCTTCCCCTGGTCCTAATCCTAACCCTATAAATCCTGAACCTAATTCTAACCCTAACCCAAACTCCTAACCCTAAACCTAACCCTAACCCTAATCTTTACTCTAACCTTACCACTAACCAGTATTTACAGTGTAGCTGGGGGGGGGGGGGGGGGGGGGGGTAATTGCCCTCTGGGGGTAATTGCCTGGATACATTGTGTATAAAATCTGCAAAGGAAGCTGTGATTAGTGAACATCTACTTTGTAGATGCACTCAACCTCACCTTTAATGACAAAAAGACCCAACAAACATACACACACACACACACACACACACACACAAGAATCATTGAATGAGTCCAAAAGTCTACCTCAGTGTACCCATTGTGTTTGACTCTGGTGTGATATGGATGCAATGATAATCAAGACATGTCGCAGGAAATTGGAAGATTGAGTTCCTGCGTTTCTTTTAGTACAGAGGGAGACCTTTAAAGCCACTGTCTTACTAGCTGCAAGCTAATCTCTTTCACAAAAGAATTCGACCTGTACATGTGGGGCCATGCAGGATCTATTGTGTACACTGGACACAATAGGACCGTGATGACCAGCTGATGACTCCTAGTACCTTGGCTATTCACTTGACTAATGCCCCTGTCTAATATTTCCTGCTCAGAATGTAATCGAGGCTTTCCTAGAATATCAGAGCTCTTTTCTAGTTAAAAAAACTATTTAGTAAACCTTCTTAGAAAGTTGTCTAACATTAATTGCTCCTGTGGTATGATAATCACAATTAATGTGAGCAATTGTAGATGCAATAATGTACAAATCATACATACAAAATTGTACCGGTAACTCTGAATCTCAGCTAGGAGTTGTATGGGTAAAGTAAACAATGGAATTGCTTTTTATTACCCAAGAGGTACAGCCAAGTGGGTTTAGACTAGATTCCATAGTATTCTACAAGCACACTATTCCTACCGACTGACAGGAAAGGCATATTGCATTATTTCTTTTACAGATTGGTTGACAGTTTTTTGCCAGAAATCAATTGTTTTAATCATATTGCCTGACACTTACAGACTCTTGGCAAATTTACAGGTTGCATTTCCTTAAAGGTAGGGAATCCCATTTGCATGCCTTAAATGAAGAGTTGTATATAATACAGTGGTGTGTTGAAGAGAGTATCATTTTAGAAACTCCTATAAAGTATTGAAAGTGGAAGGTAACAATTAGTACATTTTTATTGACCGTTAGATTTTGAATTGAATTTTTTTCAGGGCTCACCGTAAATTCCAGTACATTACTAGGCTACCTTTGCAGACCCATGCACTGCATGTGTGTCCATCATATATATTTTGTGAAGAAAGTTTATCAAAACTTACAAAAATGTCTATATATACATTCTTGCCACACACTCTATATGTTATTACATCAGCTCTTATACTTTTAGATTTGTGTTTATAGATAAAAAATACAGAAGACTGCAACAAAGAGTCTTAAGTGTGGCTGACACACAGAACTACTGAGTAGTTGAGTTTTGTGCATTATTGAAATTGTAGATAAGTGTTGACTTCCAAATTTCTCAACAAGTCCCATGAGGTTCATATTTAATGTTTTGCTGCATTTTGGGAGGTCTGTAAAAGGTATTCCCTACCTTTAATATTGCTTGCCATAGATTTATAAACATGTTCATCAGTAAAATATTGGATGCATGGAAAATTTACTGGATGTATTGCTAGCCTTTTCCTCTTAGAATGTATAAAGTACGTGAACACTTGCCAAGTACACTGGTAATATTCTTTGGCTACAAGTGCGTGATAGCATAAAAGAGTGTCTATTGCCAGTGATCACAATGATTATTTGGTATCAAATGTGCAACTAGTAAAAATAGATGCACAGCTACCGACCAATCAGATTGCAGAGTTTCTCAACTCGTTCTATGATTTCAAGTACATGTTGAATATATATGAATGGGCACTCAACCTTGAACATTCCAGTGTATGTAATCTCTTTTCCATCTGGTATTAGTTTATCCAAAGGGTAGATCCGAAATGCTGACATCCTGAAAAAGAGTACAACTAGTTCATCACATTGTCTTCTGCAGCCGAACCAACCTCAGTATCCACATTTGATTGTCTCTCGACAACTTCCTTTAATAGGAGCTATTAAAAGCTATCTATACCGCTTTAAAAAAAAAGCGGACACAATACATGAGACAATAGTTTCTTCTGTTATCAAATAAAACAGACTGTCTCCGCCAATTAGACTAGTATTTCCAAATGTTTGCATGGAGTGAAAAGAAAAGAGAGAAAAAAAAAGAAAAATCACTGTCGGTTTTATTACCAGTACTTATTCCAACGTGGTGTCAGGTTGTCGTTAGTTAGTTGTCCCATTTTCGAGGTGAGAGGACTGTGCCGGCTGCGAGCTCCAACATGGCGATCGCTCTCCAGGAATATCTGCTTACACTTGGTCACATTCTCTGGCAGTCGTTTTCCTACGTCCAGGATGGCGCGGTTCAGTTATTTTACCTCATACTGTGTGAGTACAATGTAGGCTGTACACTGGAATTGGCTCCTTCTTGCTATTAACCCTTTCAGTACTGCTACAATGTACCTTATACAAATTGTAACTTGCTGTTATCGGCCAAGTACATTGTATAGCTAACAGTGGTATGGACAGAGAATAATACCTACCAATTGTCCAGAGATGCCAGCTGTTACTGTACTTCTTCACAGTATTTTGTTGTTTGTTGGTGTTATTATATTATTTGTTTGTTTGTTTTCTTCTTCTTCTTCTTCTTCTTCTTTTTTTTTTTGGGGGGGGGGGGGAGAGCAGGAATACTCCCAGGTTTCATGAATTGTGACTGTTTTTCCCAAATTGAGTTACTCACGAATGTCTATTGTCAGAATATCAAACGTACATTAAAATAGGTAAAGCCTAGTAAGGACTCGCTATGTAGTGTGTCAGATTACAGACATGTTATTTTCAGATCAGGAGCAGGGTCTTGCAGGCCTGCTTTGCCCTGCTGCTGAAGAAGGGGTCTTCAGAACCGGGTAAATTTTGTTTAGAAACTCACTGTAGGCGCGGTCAGACTTGCAACCAAACTTCTTGATCTTTTCATCGAGAAGTTTGGCTCAGCATCCGGGCATTTACCCCCAGAGGGCAATACCCCTCCCCCCCCCCTCCCCCGCTAAATGCTAGTTAGGGCTAGGGTTACATGTAGGTTTAGGGTTAGGAGTTTGGGTTAGGGTTAGGATTAGGTTCAGGATTAATTACACAGATTAGAATTAGGGCCAGGGGAAGGGTCTGGGGAAATTGCCCTGGGGGTAATTGCCCTAGACTCGTTTGGCTCATTAGTACTCATGGGCAAGGAAGAAAAAAGAGCACGCTGTCTGATGGCTAGTGATTGTGACGTAACAATGAACACCTGTAAAACATAGTAGCCGTGCGCTTCGGAGACTAACATTCAACTGACGCTAGTTAGGGTTGAAAGTTTTGCCGTAAGTGTGCAGTCACACTGGCAAAACTTTGAGATCTCAGAGATCGTGATCTTAAACTTCTTTTTTTTTTTTGCCAGTCTGACCGCGCCTTGCTTGTGTATCTGTACACATACTGATACTGTATGTTTGTTAATCTTCAGTACAGAGGACCTTTTTTTTTTGGGGGGGGGGGATGTGTATGTTTGCGTGTATGCATCTTCCGTGCACATTGATATTGGTGCATTTTGAATGAATGATTAAATGAGATTCTGTATTTATGGTCGGTGTCTATTATGAAACCAGGGAATACTGTTTGTGCCCGTACATTTCAAATACCAGGGAAAGGCAATTAATTAAGAAGATCTGTTAGTCCTCTGATACAGTTTGTATCTAGGTTTTATACAACGTCCAAGTAGATCCTTGTAATTTGATTGGAGGATTGTTGGTGACGTGATATTCAATATTAAAGTACTCCATTCAACGCGCCGTGCAATTTTGGTTCTATTTTTGCGTGCAACTTGGTTCGATTTTTTCGTTCTATTCCACGGTTCGAGAAATTGTACGGTACTGCGTGTACTGTGTGTTGCATATTGATGATCGCATGCAGCTAGCGCAGTGTACGTGTGCGGTACATGCATGTGCGTACGTAGCCCTACGTAGTGCTAGTGTACGTGTATGATGAGCGCTAGTATAGCTGTGACCTGTATCTACAGTGACTACACTGTATTGCACAAGCCAGAAAGAGAATCGCAGTGGATCCACATGTAAGTATGGCTATATTTTTCATACATATGTAGACTTCTAGGCCTTCTTAGACCAAAAAAGATCTACTTGGACATTATAAATCAAATAGTGTATGGTCTTTACTCGTGCAATGGAACGAGATTTCGCACTCGGTGAAAGATGAGGCGCACTATTCAACTCGGCTTCGCCTCGTTGAATGGAGCGCCTCTATCTTTCACCTCGTGCGAAATCTCGTACCATTGCACTCGTGACCATTCACTATTTGTATAACATGCACTGGCCTTGCCCTTCTATATAGTTGAATACGCGGAAGTTTGTCTTCATATGGGGTTTAGGGCAGTCAGTAGAATGTACCTTCCCCAGTGTATTGTTATCGTATAAAATTTATTGTATCAATTTTAAACCTATAGGCTACTATCCTACCAGCACAATGAACATATCAAATGTATCACTCTGAAAACCATCTTTAGTTGACATTGAAACTGGTAGTCAAAGATAACTCTTTCTTCTTCTCTCCCCCCCCCCCCCCCATAAAGTGAGTTTGGAATTCAACAGGACCTCTTAGGCCTATGACATGATGTTTTTCAGTCTTCTTTTGTTGTAGAATTTCAGTGATATGCATCAAAGGTACAAAGACATTATCTAAGAGCTTTAGAAAGATTCAGTTTCAATTGGCTGTTGTATTTTTCATTTAAATCTTGTAATCTTATTCTACATTGTAGTTTAGTAAACTCATAAAACAATTCATCACAACAAAAATAAAAAAATATGTACTTCTGATCAGTAATGACAATTCTGGTAATCAATTGATCTAATGAAATGAAATCAGCATAAAATTTTGTCAGTTTAGTATATTGTATGTACTGTATACAGTGATCAAGAGATGACCAATACACTTCATACAGAATACACGTAGACAGATAAGAACAACATATTACTACACTGATAGCAAGACAAAGTGGTGAATACAATTGCTTAACATTGTACCATCCATTGCTTATTAGATAGGACCTTGCACTGCAAATATACTTGTGAAGACACAAGGCCAGTTGGCCAAGTAAATAAAGAAAGTAGTTTCTTGTCCGGATTTTCTGAGAGAGGTGATGCAGGAGGTCCTTGCTATTTGATATCTTATACTATTTTTGATCTGCAGACGTTGAACAGTGCAAGGTGCTTACGTACTCCCGCACCACCTGGTAATGATATTTAAACATGCACAAACTAACCTTAAACATATCACAACATCAACTAACTGCATTTGAGTCTCCAAAGTATAAGCATATAGATGAATATTTACCGTTAATTTTGATGCTCTCTTCCACATTTTGGAATTCATTCACAGCGCAACTGTGTGCGTGCACGTATCATACCGACACGTCGGTGCAGCCGTCATGGTGGTTGCGTTACCGTGTACGTGTGCGTATCGTATCGCGACAGACTACTGACTGCTTGAGTACAGTTCAGCTCAAAAGAGCTTCAATTCAAGTGATTGAGTTATTCCATAATATGTAAAAGTGTCCTAAAGTGTCTTCTGCCGAACTTTTGAGACTCGTATGCAAGGGGTTGTTTAGGATGTAAAATATTTTGGGTGAGTTTGTACATCTTTGAAAATCACTGGCGGTGCGAAATGGCACTGGCATAACAGCGAGAGAGCAGCACACTCAAAAACACTTCAAAGATGCGAACGGGGATGGAAAAAACACTGTTTTGATATTGTCATCAGCATTTTGAAAAAATGGTAAATAATTAAAAATGAAATGACGTGGCACCCAAATCTGATGGGCGCGAGGGCGAAAATAAGGAAAATTAAAAGAGAATTTCAAAAAACTTTACTTTTTGAATAAAGTGCACATTTCTTTGACTTGGTACTGATGTATGTTAAGGGTAATATTATTCCCCCTTCCTTCTGGAAGAGAGAAGACGAGTATTCTTTTGTTATGTGAGAAAAGTGAAAATATGTTGATTTTTCTTTATTCTTTCTTTATCGTTGTACACATGTGACATCACAAGCTATAGTAGTTTTCTCATCCAGCCATGACTGAGCAGAAACTTCAAAAATTCATAACTTTTGAACTGATTGTCTGATTTTCCTCAAACTCTCACTGATGTGTTCTACTAATATTGCTGCATTCACTCAACCCACATGTTCATGAAGGTAAACTTGTCCTTTAAGAATTGAGTATCTGAATACTTGTCCTTTAATTAAATATTTGGAATGGAATCTCTGTGATATGCGAGCAAGACAGAAGAAAATGGGCCCATCCACGTTGGATCACCATTATATAGATGATGACTGGCGGGGAAGGGAACATACCGAACGTTCCACCCGAAGGGTTTGAAATGCTATTGAGGGAGGTTATAAGTCCCGAGACGAAGTCGAGGGACTTATAGCCTCCCGAAATAGCATTTCAAAGGGTCGAACGTTTGGGATGTTCCCGACAACAAAAGTCATCATCTGTTATATTATATGCCTTAGTCAAATACCATCCTTATCAATTGATTTCACGCTCTGAAAGTGGCGCATCAAACCGTACCGTACATACGTACGTACCTTATTGATATGTACGCTTAGCGTAGAGGTCCAGCACGCGCGCACTCGATCGCGCTAGCTCGCGCAGAGCCAAATTCACTGTGCGCGCGGGTATTTGTTACGTGAAAATGTTTTCCCGTGGGAGAACATAACAAGAATGTTCGCCCATGGGCGAACATAACAAATGTACCTCCATCACGTGACTCTGTTTAGCCAATCACTAACCGGTATTTGACTAACCCATTTATACGTTATAATGTTTTCCTCACAGTTTCACACTGCACACATTTTGTAATGTTATGGCACTAGAGAAAGATTGAGTTTTTGTTGTTTTTTTGCCTCATCAGAGGATATGCATGCATTCAAAAGTACAAAGCAACTTTATGACACAACACTCAAATTGAACAAGAACAAAAAAAGAATGAAACAATGAAATTGTTAGTTTTCAACTCGTGCAAAAGTGCTGTGACCAGCGCCACTGTTTCATTAAAAACCAGGAAACGTTGGGCACTCCAAAGCTTCCAAAGTGTTATCATCCCATGTCTAATTGTAGAATGTTAATAATTTAACTTTTTTTTGCCATTTTCTTTGTTGGATTCTCTGCTAGTTTGATACTTGACCTACATTTCATGTAAACTAGAAGATGGAGTATATTGTACATTGTACTTTATTTGATAATACACCATTTTGCTATTTAATCCCCCAAAGGGAAGAAGGCAGCTAGACAGCCCCCCCCCCCAAAAAAAAGAAGCATTTACCTTGAACTAGGATGGGCATTGTGTTTGACAATGTATTTTTATTCTTTAGATTGTCTAAAATGTACATTGTTCAGAAAGCACATCGTTTCAGAAAGCCTGTTCACTTGTTTTAATTTAGCTTTAATTCATCATTATTTTCTCTCTTGCGCTCACGCACTCTCTCTCCTAGCCATTCAAGGATCATGAGTTGCATTTGTGCATCTCCATGTAGTATTACCTGAAGTTTGCATGTTAAATGTACACATTCTTAAGTACATATCTGTACTGTGAGAATGTGTTCATCACATTTTGCAAATGTAGAGTCGGCTATGCACTGTATTTTGTTAGTTGAATGAAAAAAAAAAGAGCAACAAACTAAAACTCTTCTCTTTGTAAGTCCCTTCTTAATGTGTTCTTGTGATATTTCAGGGGAAAAAATTGTGAAGTTGCTATAAATACTCTGTTAAAGCTAATTGGCACAGAACCTTTTTTTTTTTATTATTCTGAACTTCTCTCCAGGACATTTTGTTGTCTGTATTGAAAAGATTGCAAAGTTAAGTTTGTTTGTTTTGTTTGTTTTTGCTATTTTTTTTTCCAGACTTCAAACTTTTGTGACTATCCCCACAGCTCTCATTTACTAGTTCCAATGTGTGTGTGTGTGTGTGTGTGTGTGTGTTTTCTGTACCTACATGATAATGTATAAGTACACGTACAGTAGTGTACATGTAGCTATTAAACTCTGATACAGTAAGATTTGAATACAGTATTTTGAGCAGCTTATATAAAGAACATTGGGGACCAGCCATATCTCTGTCAAAACCAAAGCAAAGTTTTAGATATCATCATCACACTTTTTAGAGACAGAACAAGATTGCATATGGATGGTATTAAACTTAATAAACTACACATGCTTTGAGTACAAGTATTTGCTGAAAAAAAAAGGTTTTGGCTACACGTGTAACTGCATGCTCACTAATCAAATTGACTGCGTGAGAAGCCTTATGTTTGACAATCACTCCCAGTAGTAATATTGTAATCTCCCCCCCCCCCAAAAAAAAAAAGAAAAAAAGAAAAAAAGAAATACTAATTGTAATTTGTATGTAAAGTCTAAAGAAAGTGAACATTTCTATAAGTGTCACTACAATATGCAAAAGAAAAAGGAAAATATGAAACAAACTACGGTCAAACCTGCCTTATAGCAGCCACCTGTCTATAGTGGCTATCTGCTGTATACAGCCACCAAAAAACAAACCCTGCTAGAGATAAAAGCCATGTGAAGGACCCTGTGTATAATGGCCACCTGTCTATTACATCCCCTTTTTTTCATCTCCCTTTCATGGTTGCTAGTGTTAGACAAGTTTGATGGTAGATTCAATCAGGATGTACTATAGATAAATTGTATTGTGATATAGTCCTATGAAACTTTTGAAACTTTGTATGTTGAAAAGTGTGTGTGTGTGTGTTTGGGGAGGGGGTGGAGGGGGGACCAAATTTCCCCTTGAAATCATACATTTGGTAGTCTTATTTGTTGGCTCATGATCCTGGCCAGCAGTCTTCTATAGATCCTCTTTAATATCATTAGAATGATGTATTTGCCTATGATGCAGAGATCACATTTTGCTGTGTATCACGCCAGGGCATGCCCCCCCCCCCCCCCATCAGAGCAATTTATTCCACCTATAGGCTTAAGAATTTTAATTGTAGCCTTTTGATTTCTTAGATATGGAGGTACTGTAGTCCTGTGCTTTTGCAGTGAGACAGTCTGTTTCACATATTCTGCATATTGTAGAAAAAAAAACATATTTCACTAATCATAGCAATGTAAATGTAGGAAGTCCAAAGGGTAAAAGATTAGGTATCATTGTTCTATTAAATTCAAATGGTATGAACAATCTCTGTCGCTTCTTTATCTGTCTGTATCTGAGTATTGACAGATTGAGATTGTGAGAACCATTGTTGAAGACACTGCAGAAAAGCATGGGATATTTGTTTTATCACTTTCCTAATCTTACTGCTTAATTTAGATGATATCAATTACTAGTACCTTCTCCTTTGAACATGATGCTACAAGGTAATGCACCAAAGCATATTGACATTGTGTGTGTATACATGCATTTGCCTGCAAATTGTACGAATGTTGTACAAAGTTGTACGCAAGATTTCAATTTCAAGACAGTACATGCCAATGAGGATAGGAGATGGAGTGTTGTAGAATCGACTGTGCACGTGAGTAAAATTGAACGTCTCTCCGTCTTGTTGATTTACAGGAGGGTTCTTGGTTGAAAAAGCATTTATACACAGTAAAATAGGATTGAGCTGCTAGCCACAGTATGCTGAGGTACAGTACAAATGTATGTGTGTGTGTGTGTGTTTGATGACAAATACCCAGCGCTGTAAACACAAGCGTCACTGTTCACAAAATGGAAACAGCAAACAAATCAAGACGGAGTGAAGAGGGTCATGGTCATGAATTCTCCTTCCTTCAAGCCCTACTGTCCCAAATCAAAAGCTCTCCACTTAAAATGCCAATATCCACTGTGTGGACAGGGACAGTGGTCTTGCTGTTTCTACAGTTTTCTTTCATCTGTTTATTATGGCTTTCACTGTTTCAGAGTAGAGCATTGTAGCAGTAGCCTTCTGGCTATAAAGTCCACCCCCCCCCCCCCCCCCAAACCTAATCTACTTGATACTTCTGTACCGTTTGTGATTCATGAGTACTGATTAATAATGACAATTGTTGGGACAAAGTTTGATAGACTATAACGTCGGGTGCCCGTGCATTGGCCGCTAACGCAATACAATTTGTATTGCGTTAGCGGCCAATGCACGGGCACCCGACGATAAGATACTGTTTTGTCCCCTTTCATGAAAACAAAAATGTGTATTTTAAATGTATAGGGTTCTGGTATTTAACATCAGTGCCATCGGATCCACACATGGAACGTATGCAGAGACTCCAATCCCAAGCATCCAAGCTTCTGATCTGGAAATTCTCCCGCCTGAAACCCCTAGCAAACGGGAGACTCCAACTTGATGTGCTCTTCGCGCACATCACAAGCGCGAAGTTCCTTGCGACTGGGGTCCAGGGTTCTAGGGTTGTAGATGCTCTCTGGTGCTATCTAAGGCTTACTTTTCATCATACGATGGCAATGAGTAAGAAATCATTAAGCGGGAGACACAGAGCCAGGGCGGGAGAAATTAAATCTCAAGTGGGAGAACGGAAAATTTTGCAAAAATGGGCTTTCGGCGGCAGATCTCCCGTCGAAAACAGGAGAGTTGGAGTCTCTGCGTTTGGAATCACTCAAAGTTAATACTCCAAGTGGTACATTATAGTTTGAATTGCATTCATTCTGCATTACAAATCTTAACTTTTTGATCTGTGAAACATGTACTTGAAGTAGGTGCTACTGTAGTACACATTGTACCGGTATACAGGATGTACAGTATACTTAAACACTGAAGGTGTACAGTGCACCTGTGTTTATATCATGCTGTCATTACTGGAAAAAAATGATTTGTGTATCATTGCTGTTATGGTATAGTGGTCATGAAAGACTGTTGGGAAATGCAATTCAAAGAGCCAAAATGTGCCTGATTTCATGATTTTTAGTCCTTGTTGAATAATTCAAACAGTGTATGAGACTCAGAGATCATATATGAGGTATGGTTTCAAAGTACTTTAAAATCTGAAAGAAAAAAGAGAATTATTGGAAATTAATGAAAGAGCAACGTTATAGTGAGGTGGGTAAAAGATGGAAAAAGAAAAGAAAGCGGATATTTTGTAGTCACCTGTGTGTTTTGAAACGTGAGCACGTACAATAAATTTTGTAAACCATAGCATGCAGATCGTGACAAGCTTTGAATCTTATACAACCGTAGCAAGAGGAACAGTATGTGGGCATTTAGCCAGAGAGAGGCTTTGTAAAAAGAAATTCTTCAGTATTTGTGGGTGCAAAAATTCAATGTTTCCAGCCTGATCTGATTGTGCTTTTAGGCAATTGGACCTTCCAGAAGTTTGGACAAAAAAAAAAAACAAGGAAGTGAAGTAATATTGCAAAATAAATTGCTTCATTGCATAGTGAATATAAACTATAAATTTCCAGAGGATAGTTTGTATGACACTTTTTACAATTAGACAGACTTCATATTTGTTGGTCAATTGATACTTGTTGCAGCTCATGCAATATGGAGAAGTGAACCAACTCTGCCCATGGAGCTACCAGTTACGTGCTCTGCCTTTTGTATAGTATATATGTATCATTAGTAAACGCCATGGACCTACAACCTGTACCCTGTAGCTCCATGGTAATACAATTAATTGATGTATACTTTTTTTTTTGCATCCATTTTTAAGAAACAGCCTATCATGCATTTGGAATCTTACGCTTTTGTATACTTGTAGCAAAAGGTAAACAATGGTAGAACAGCAGCAGTTAATTTTTTTTTTTTTTTTAAGCCATTGAGGACGGACTGATTTTGGTACAACATGCATTTCCCATAGACACCTGCCTGAGTATACACGGGACTTGTCCTCAAGGGGTTAAATCACCCAAAGCTCACACCTGTATCAATTGAATGATTTTTATAGCAATATTGGAATGGTGATTGAATGTTGATCCTCCTGGGTTGAACCGAACCGGCTAGTAAGGCTATCATCTTGTATGTAGGCTAACCTGCACAGTGTGTACACTAAAGTGAAACATGACTTGTAATATAATTCACCCATTTTCAAACCACATGGTTCTTTAGTTGTCTCTCTTCTATTTCTTATTTTGTTCGTTGAGTTAAATACAACTTCAGTTTATTACCTCAACCAAGGAGGTTGTGTTTTTGTAGGCATTGGTTTGTTTGTCTGTCTGTTTGCAAAATAACTTTAAAAATTGTGAATTGATTCCATGGGATGAAAATTACAGGAAAAGTTGATAATGGCACAAGGAGCAGCTGATTAAATTTTGGTAGTGATCCAGGAATTTTTAAATCAATTTTTGAACAATTTGTAAACCTTCTGGCAAATAAGGTCAATGAACTTGAAGTTCAAGTGTCTATCAAGAAAAACTTTATTACTGAAAAAAAAATAGAAAAGTGTGAACATGTACTTTTCATGTTCTGAAAACAAGGAATTGACTGCTTATACTTTTTTTTTCCATTTTGACAATACTGGGTTTCTTTGGCATTTTATAGGAAGACGTGACAAATTGCTTCCATTATTGCAAGCTCCTCAGACGGTGTTCTATAAATCATGACGCTCTGTGATTAATCCCACAAAGTCCTTTGTGTGGGAGATTTCAGCGGTGTCTTCCCGATCCGACATCAGTCACAATATTATTGTCGGTGTCTTGAACAATCTTACAGCCTCGCTCGGCTCGATGTGAAACAAGAAAGTCAAGCTCGGTCATTCTCTTTACAGTACGTCCTCAAAAAATTATTGAACTGTTTTTTTGCATTGGTAATTCCCAATGCGATTTAACTGTCTAAATGCTACTTCAGGGTCTTAAAATGTAACATCTTAGCTCTTTTTTCCAGAAAACCCCACTCAATTTGGTTAAGTAGTCACAAAGAAATATGGATTGTTGTCAAGCATGTCATGGGTCAGATTCTTCCAAGTTCAGCACTTGGATGCTCTTGGAACTGCTTGTACCTAAAGATAATGGACAGAACTTGGAGGGAAGGGATTCCTGACATGCTCTACAAAACTCCTCATTTCTCTATAACCACTGAAGCAAATCGAATGGGATTTTCTGTAAGATGGGGCAGTGACTTGTACATGTAGTTTCATACCCTGAAATTTTATTTGGATTGATTCTCTATCTTTAAAGTAATCATTGCGGAAGGTCCCATTTTTTTATTTTATTTTTTTGACAGGCGGTATAATGCTGTATAGCATGAGTGCTCTGCACACAGAAGACAGAGCAGTCTAATTCCAGATTGCAACAGAGATGTTCACCGTGTTGTTACAAAGAGAAAAAAAAATGATATTACATGTATCAAGCATGATACAATAAATGCTGAAGATACACACAAAGAATGTGTTTCTCATAGCTCTTCTGTCAAATCCTATCCTGATAAATTTGTAATGTTGCTAGCAAGAAGAGTATGTCTTTTGAGTACGTATGCTTGCAAAGCTTGATGTGACGGAAATAATTATAATTGTATGACTTCACAGTTGCTTAGATGCATACTACAGACAGTCAAGCAGGCTGGATACTTAGGAGTTCCTTAAAGAAACCATACTGCTTGATATGCTACAGGCATGAAAACTTTCTGATCATTTGTCAATGGTTAAATTCATAACTCACACAGAAATATATTCTGCAAAGATTCCAAATTTTTTGAAAAAAAATTTCCCCCACTCTCGCCAAAAGAAAAAGGAAGGATAACAGAGTGGACTGAAAAACCATGATGTGCTTTCTGAGAGTAAAGGTATTCATTGTACATAATTCCTAGAAATATTTGCTCATTGTTATTTAACCTTTTATGTTGGCAGACACATAGATTTGATTTGTCATGTTTTTTATCCAAGTGATCACTGTTAGCAACTCCTAGTGCATGGTTTGTGTGATTGCTCCACTAAAATTTGTTAGTCTGAACTGCACATGTGATCAGTTGTTTTTTTTTGTCCCTTTTAAATATACTGTAAAAGTGGAAATTTTTGCGGTGTTGAAATTTTCGCGCATTTCGCGCAACCAGAAACTAGCGCGAAAATAAAAGCACGCGAATATTTTTGCTTGCCATATGTTCCTGTGCGTGATGTCTTGATTCCGCAGAATTTAAAGCACGCGAAACTCTTCTTACCCGGCGAAGCGCGAAAAATTAGTCGCGCGAAAATATCCACTTTTACAGTATGTGGAAATGAGTTCGATTAAATTCAGTCCAAATGTTTCTGTTGCCGTCTCACAGCGGGAACATCGCCGCACCATGCCGTACCCTTCTCACCGTCCCGCACCCCTCGCTTCCCCAAGCACAAGCCCTCCCCGATGGACAGCACGTACGCCGACCTGGCCCAGCAGGTCCTGCGGGAATCCCGGATTGACGAGTCCCGCTGCGCCAACTATGAATTCCCGGAGGCCATCCCCATTGAGAACATCGAGGAGAAGAACTCACGGGTGCAGAAGGTCGTAAGCTACGCCAGGTTGGTAGATTCGGCTTCGATGACCTTTGATACATTACTTGTGTGTCAGGTGCATCTTTTCCACCTTAGTATGAGGTGATAGGCTAAATCTGATACTGTATACGCTGTTATTTTCGCGTACAGATATTTTCGCGAATGAGGAGGTCATCTAGACATTTTCATGAGATGTTGTTTTCGTGAACTGATGCTGAAGCTAACGTAAATGCGCTATTACCCTTGCGCATGGAGACATTTTCGTGTGTTGTTGAATTGGCGATCCAACTGAGATTCGCAAAATTCGTGAAAATTAAACCCTCGCGAAAATAACAGCTTACATACAGTGCTGTAAAACCATAAACTTTTGAGTGCATGAAACTTGCAAAAATATCATGGAACCAAGATTTGTGAAAGTAAAATGCACATGAAAGTTTTGTTTTGTTTTTTGACACAATGTATTGAATGCCAGTCAGCAATTCAGGACAGTTTCATGCAGCGAAAAAGGCCGTAGGCTCCAAGTTGCGAAAGTTCCATGCCGCAAATGTTTGTGGTTTTACAGTACATGTAGATGTTTTATTCTTTGTCCCTGTGTTTAATACTTCTTATCAGTTTTCATCCCTTTTCTTCCAGACATTCCTCCAATTATGTTCAGAATTTAGTTTCCGATAGACAGATAGACAAGCACTCCGGGAGCAGCACAGGTGCACGTAGGTATGCCTGAGATGTCCTCTCAACGCTCTGTCCACCATCTCCACCATCTCCACCATCTCCACCAGTGTGGATGTAGATGCCACCCAAGATTTGGGGGGAGAATCCCAGCATTGCTGCATGGCTGGGTGGAGTGTGGACAGAGACCCCAGGAGAGATGTGATTCGTGGCAGAAATGGCGCATTGCACATTGCGATGCTGCCAAACCATGCATTTTCTGTTTCGCGAACAATTACAAATTCGCTGTCTCGACTTCTCGTTCTTTCTTTGAATTGTAACTCTGAAGCTATATCTGTCAAGAATACACCACACACTTTTAAACCTAAACAGATATGATTCTTTTATCACTGACAAAATAATCCCAAACATATATACTTTTAATGACTCAACCCACATTCATGTTGTACTTATAAAACTGTGATTTTATGTTATTTACATGTGGTCTGAAATTCAGATAGTATACCTCAGTTTGAGGAGGACTATATTTTTTTGGTCTTTTTTTGAAGGTACACATATGTAAAACATTGAGTATGGCAATGTCTACAGTGTATGTGAGCAACTATAGATTCATGGTGACCAACATACAACTTGCTCTTCGGCACGAAGTTACATGTTGTTTATCTGCAAATCTTTTTTTCTGTGTGTGTTTGTGCTGTTGAATTGTCAACATCCAGCATGGGATAGATTGGTGCAGTTGAGGAAGAGTTTATCTGCAAATTTTTTTTTTTATGAGTGTGTTTGTGCTGTTGAATTGTCAACATCCAGCGTGGGATAGATTAGCGCAGATGAGGAAAGAACCTCCTACAGCGCTCCCTCGCTCCCTCTCTTTCTCTTTCTCTATTGTTATTTTCTCTTTCATTATTTCTCTCTGTATTTCTGTCTCTTTCTATCTTCCCTTCTTTCTCCATCTATCTCTCACTTTCTCTCTCTTCCTGTCTGTTTTGGCATAATGTTTTGGATGGAGCAGAATCTCAAGGAAAAACTGGGCTTGGTGGAATTCTCGGCGACTTTATTGTTGTTATTGCGGTTTGCGCCGGCGCCATCATGTGAGTGGGCCAATTGGAAAAAAAAAACAGAAAGAAAGAAAGAAAGAAAGGAAGAATTTAATCTGGTGGATGAGAGAAGAGAATGCTCGGAAAGGAATCGTGTCCCGTGGTCGTCCAACCGTCCTTACTTCCTTGTACCTGTCTGTGCGGCCCAGAATGGTGCGGGTGACGACGTCACTTTTCTCTTCAGTGGCACATTATGTCATCCTCTCCTCACATTTGTCTGTCATGTCTCTGCGTGATCCGTGAAAAATGGGAGCCATTAGTGTCGGTTGCTTATGTGAAGTTGTAGAACACGCAGTGTCCTGATTGCAGTGTGGTTGCCTGGCGACGACAGATATGCATGAGGTAGAGAGGGTGAGTGCGACCGACTCTTATATGTATGGGTGTGCAGTACAGTTCGTCAATTGGAGCTTCAAAGTTGATTGGAATTCTGAACCTGCCTTTCAATTACATGTGTGTTGCAACCCTCAGATGTACAAGTGCATGATTTTATTACTCTGCACCAATTTGTTCTTGTATTAAAGACAAAAAAAATTTATAATGATTATCTGCACCAAGCAAGATTTCCGTGTACTGTTCATTAGGGAATGCACCTCTGCCAGTTGCAAGCAGTTGCAGTCACATGCGATAGTGCCGACATGGTCAGGAATATGGGAGGTCCACTTTGTCTTCGTTGCAGTTTCAAGTCTGTCGCTGAGAGCTGTTCTAGTGGCATTTCTTGACTGGGTCCGGATGTATTCGGAAAATTTCTGGTACGGCAGCCTGAGAGTTGAGCCGTTCCACTGCGCCAGCGTGTGACAAAACATAGGGAAGATTTCTGTTAATAGAGATGAGTTTACACAGGCAAAGATTATTGCATTAACGAAAAAGACTTCCAGTCCATAATTGACGCACAATAAAGGTTTTCAGCTCCAGCAACTCTTGTTCAACAATGCACTATGAGAGTGAGGCCAGTCGTTTTGATGCAAAGTGATTGTTGTAGGTCTGTCACAGCGTGACTTTCTATTGGTGGTCGTAATTTTACATATTTCCTGGGCTGATTTTCAGCATTTTTGTCGTCACTAGCAAATTTGCGTTTCTCTTCTGTAGGATTTCATGCGGAGAAGTGAAAATTCTTTGACCTCTTATGATATATCATACACCATGTGAAGTTATATCTTTGAATTGGGATGCATTCGAGTGCTCTCCTAGAGCGTACTGTACCGTACCATGCGCACCAAAAGTTTACCACTTCCCGACATCCTCCAAAAGCATACTAATTGTACCATGACAGAGAACGCTCAAATTCATATTGGTCCAAAAGAGTTAAAGGACAAGTTCACCTTCATATACATAAGGATTGAGAGAATGCAGCAATATTAGTAGAACACATCAGTGAAAGTTTGAGGAAAATTGGACAATCCGTTCAAAAGTTACGAATATTTTAAAGGACAAGTTCACCTTCATAAACATAAGGATTGAGAGAATGTAGCAATATTAGTAGAACACATCATTGAAAATTTGAGGAAAATCAGACAATCCGTTCAAAAGTTATGAATTTTTGAAGTTTTTGTGCAGTACCCGCTGGATGAGAAGACTACTGCAGTGTATGAATAACTTAGATGTCACATGCGTACAACAATATAAGGAAAATATAAAGAGAATTTCACAAAATTCCATCTTTTGAAAAAAGTACACATTCCCCTGACTCGTTACCGATAAATGTTATGGGTAATATTATTCCCCCTGCCTTTAGAAAGAGGCAAGTCAATTGCTCTTTTATTATGCGAAAAAAGTGAAAATATGTTGAATTTTCTTTTATATTTTCTTTATACTGTTGTACGCATATGACTCACAAGCTGTAGTAGTCTCTTCATCCAGCGGTTCCAACACAAAAATTTAAAAAATTCATAACTTTTGCATCGATTGTCCAAGTTTCCTCAAACTTTCACTGATGTGTTCTACTAATATTGTTGCATTTTCTCAATCCTTGTGTTTATGAAGGTGAACTTGTCCTTTAAGTATCTGCGCAGTCACTGCTGGAAGAGAAGACTACTACAGTGGATGATGTCACATGCGTACAACTATATAAGGAAAATAAAAAGAAAATTTTACAAAACTTTACTTTTTGAATAAAGTGCACATTTCTTCGACTTGCTACTGACGTATGTTAAGGGTAATATTATTCCCCTTGCCTTCTGAAAGAGAGAAGTCAAGTGTTCTTTTGTTATGCAAGAAAAATGGAAATATGTTAAATTTTCTTTATTCTTTCTTTATATCGTTGTACTCATGTGACATCACAAGCTATAGTAGTCTTTCCATCCAGCCGTGACTGAGCAGAAACTTCAAAAATTCATAACTTTTCAACGGATTGTCCGATTTTGCTCAAACTCTCACTGATGTGTTCTACTAATATTGCTGCATTCACTCAACCCACATGTCTATGAAGGTGAACTTGTCCTTTAAACAGAGTCAACTGTATGATGTAAGGAGAGGAGAGTAAAGAGAGAATAACAGAAATAAAGTTGGGATCGGAGCAAGCATCCAATTACTTATGAACGAACATATTTGTATCAAATGACTTTTCTTTTGTGAGGGATGTGATAAAAAAGTGGTGTCCAGTGACAAATCTTGGGTATAGGGTCGTTTAAAAAGTAAATATTTTCTGGATAAAGAAAGAAAGAAAGAAAGAAAGAAAGAAAGAAAGAAAGAAAGAAAGAAAGAAAGAAAGAAAGAAAGAAAGAAAGAAAGAAAGAAAGAAAGAAAGAAAGAAAGAAAGAAAGAAAGAAAGAAAAAGAAAGAAAGAAAGAAAGAAAGAAGGAAGACCATATTGCAGCAAATGACTTCAGTGTTGTAATAGGAGTGCTGGTTTGATCGATGTTTTTAGAAGTGAGTGGCTTGTTCAGACCATCTTTTTGTTCAATGCCAGATTTTCTGAATTTCATTAAACTTTTGTATGCCTGGAGTACCAATTGGCACAGATAAACCCTGAGCATATTACACACTGTCCAGAATCTATGGCTCAGAAAGGGTTAAATCAACAATTTTTCATATTATGTCAAACTTTATTACTTCGTCGGCAATATTGCCACTGTTGGTCAGTGAAGTGACTTCACTACTCTCTCTCTCTCAAGTTAGGAAATTTTCTACCTGCTGTTTTGTCACTGTCAAAAGCATGCACTTGAAATATACTCAGGTACATGTATGAACCAGATAGATGATTTATTGAAAATACATGTATATACACTAATAGGGGAAGGTGAAACTTTTGACACACAACCAGAAAACCAAGTTACAAATTGTACACCATTATTGAGACAGGCTAACGGCGGCAATGCCAGGGTGTCCACTGATTTTAACATACTGGAAGCCTCATTTTGGGGGTCAGTAGTATCTGTCTTGTAGCATAGAAATGTTACATTTGCTTGTTTGTTTGTTTTTTTCAGCCAGATATGATTCATCAAAAATGGAATTCTCTTTTGTCCTGAGATTTGATAGTTGATTCTCATTTCGCATTCTTTTATTTTCATCGTCGTTATCGGGTAGTTCAGTGACCAATCATGCTACCAGGTAATTGACTTCTACTTTCCACACGGGGTTCATGTTCAGCTGATAGATGTAGCCCGCCCTCTATAGGTTGTATTTCTAGCTATGGTACAATAGCGTGATCACACTTGTCCTTTGCATGGTCATGAATGTTCATCAGTAGTCCTTTTTACCAAAACATATCAGTAGTGGTTAAAGGACATACTTTCTGCTTTCATTTATGTAGCACAGTGAATATTTATTTCCCACTTCTCAGATTTAAAACAGGGCACGAGAAACAGACTGTACCAGACAGGTAATACATGCCAATTTTATCATGCACACACACTTTACTTCAAAAACACATGAACCCAGATTAAACCAAAGTTATGTAAAACACTCCAGTCTCATGAATGTTTTTGCAGGTATACAATGTATATACTCGCCATGCTTTTCTTTATCATATTAATTCTGCTGCTTCATCTATGCATAAACCCTATACACAAGTATTAAATGTGCTCCCCATTTTCTACAGGGAAAGTACCAAATTTACTTTTGTCTTTTTTTTAATTTGTCTTTTTTAACCTTTGATTTACATACCTGTTTTTTTTTTTCACCCTCCGCCCAGGATTATAGATTAAAGCTTTGTAATTTCCAGACATTTTGTTTGTGTATATATGCATGTCTACATAGCTGTTCATTTCCATGACATTTTCCCCAGTCATTCCCTAATTTTTTTTTATTGTCATATTAATCGGTATGCTGAGAAGTAGATACTTGTATGAAGCTATTTGGAAGTTGGACAAGTTCAGGTCTATTTCAAGGGTGGAAAAAAAATAACTCTGCTTTAAAAAAACCCCTTGTTTCTATGTTTTGAAACGATTTCAACAAGCTGAAAAAAAGTCTGGTATGTGAACATGTATGACCAAGTGAGGGTTACAGGGTCAAAGGTCACTATGATGAAGTTTAACTCAAAATGGCTAGTACATAAATGAGCATGAGAGATTATTTCTAATGGTTGACCTTACGGTACATACGATGTTTAAAAGCCAAAATTTGTCAACATCGCAGTCTAAAGATTACACCTGAACAACAATATTCTGACACTTGTCAATGTTGTTTTCAAGGCTACTCTGCACAGTGAAACCTAGTGAAACCAAATACTCTTTGAATTAGACAATTCCTTTTTTGCGTTAATATCTCAAAGGTTAGGTTAGAGGTCAAAGTTGATCCTCGGTATTTGACAAGACTCAAAATCATGAGCCATCGATCAGAGTCGCATGATCAAGATGAATGCATTCATGAAAGGATAGAAAGCGATTTCAATATTTTAATGACATCATGACCTCATTCTGTTCATTTTTTTTTGTCACTTTATTTCTCATTCATTAACAACTGTGTAAAAGATATCTCACAATTCCTTTTCATCTGTGTCTGATGTTCCGTATTAAATGTATGTCATTTCTGCATGATTTGCTTTCTTTGTGGAATGTGCATTCGCCTGAGCATGAAATGGTTGTACAGTTGCATTCTGCGTATTAAGTGTCGCCAAATGATTGTTAAGACCATCCGTCAATGTGCTTCTTCCCCGTTTGTGGCGTCCTCATCTCTCAAGTGGCCACTCATTTGACCTTTCACCTCTTATATCTCTGATCATGTGCTGTATGTAGTAAGCATAAAAAGTTTTATGTATGATACGATTGTATATATATGATACTTATGCATACCTCTGAAAGAACATTGATTTTTTTTTTCACTAAATGTCATCAATTTTATTGTCAGGGTATTCATAAAGTATGTGATGAGAGTGGCAATATCTGCTTTGTAGATCCGCTTTTGATTGTAAGTTACTGTAAAAGTGGATATTTTCGCGTGACTAATTTTTCGCGCTTGGCCGGGTCGGAATAGTTTCGCGTGTTTTTAATTCTGCGGCATCAAGACATCACGCACAGGCACACATGGCAAGCAAAAATATTCGCGTGCTTTTATTTTCGCGCTAGTTTCTGGTTGCGTGAAATGCGCGAAAATTTGAACACCGCGAAAATTTCCACTTTTACAGTATATTCAAAATGGATCTTTTAAAGGGATGGTATAGTTTTCATTGAGATGGGGATTCAGCTTTGAACTTTTTTAGAGATAATTAGAAAGTAACAACTTATGAAATATTGGAGAGCATATAGTTCCAAGAGGAATTACCCCGAGGCGTTACCCCGGGGCACCGTAGTACCCCGGGGTACCACGTTGTGTAGCGCCACCTCACGTCCTCTCAAGGACAGCTGCAGAGAAATGCATGCACTGTGTGTGCGTGTACATAGTCATTCCCATGCCACTGCATGTTATACGATGCATGCATGGCACGCTGTTCTGGCATTAGCGTGTGCTTCACTGCAGTGCATTGCAGTGTAGTGCAGTGGCTAGCGCACGCTAGCTCCAGCACCAAAATTATTTCCACTTTTTGGCACCCAGGGTACAACCTTTTTTAATACAAAAATAAATAATTCAACAAAATGGCTGATTTTTATTTGGTACCCTGGGAGAGATATTTGTTCTCAAAGGCTGTGTGTCACAAAAACAGGGGGTTTTTTTTGCAAGTTTTGTACAATGTAATTAATCATTCTTTTGGTTATTTCGTGGTGCTACATTTGCACCATTTATAAGGACAACCATGATATGTAAGATAACATTCGTGAACTTCCAACTCATGCTACATGTAGGATCTAGAGTAGTCATTCCCATTTGCCACAGGGTACCTATTTGTGGCAGGGGCCATTTTATTCATTGATAGAACAGCTGAAAAGCATCAAGTGTGCTTAATCTCACTTTAGAACAAACGCTGGAGTTACTCGCAAGTGTTATGGGAAGTAAGAGTACTCTTGCACCTGATTGGGCGTTCGAAACATAATGAATAAAACTGCCCTTGCTGCAAATAGGCACCCTGTTGCAAACAGGGTTGCCTACTGTACTTAAAAATTTATTTTTTCCACCTTTCCTAAAGTTTGCTGTGAGTTAACAAGTGTGCTTTAACATCCCCTCTTCCACGCTTGTCGCTTGTGTTTCTTGCATGGATTTGTGTGATCATCACTTTGATTTGTTGTCTTCTCGACTTTCTTATTTCAAAGCCCATGTAGAATTTTAAGGGAAGAAAACATGATTTAATTATTTTTTAGAAAAAAGCAGTCTGAACATAATGTGGATTTGAGAACACTACTGGTTATACCTGAAGGCTTTAGAACTTTAGGAAACTACACAAATTGACAAAATAAAAGATAATGCATGATACTGTGTTGTCAAAAAGTACTAACATGAATATGAGTGTGTGGGATCAAGTGTCATGAGTGCAGCTATTGCTATATATTGAAAACTGATTGAAGAGCTAAAGAAACAAATGGCCTTGGAACAGCAGGCCTACTGTGTAAAGCATGAAGCTAAACTGCATTCGTGATGTATGGTTTCTTCCTTGAGGGGATTTGAAAGTAAAACTTTGAGCAATTTTTACCGGTAATTATTCCTTGTTTCCTTAACTGTCAGTTTCATGAAATTGTACATGGGCTTCTATGTGATCCTGCATTTCACACTGGCCTTGGTTTCAGGAAAATTAGAAGAGGCTCATAATTGGCAATGATTTTGAATTATGTTAACTTTTGATCTTATTAGAGCTACTTCCTGGTTCAAGTGGCATAAAGAGTTGTGTGATTATTGCATTAAAGTGGTAACAGCCAGAAGAACTCACCACTAGCTTGCCACATCCTAATTTGTTGCAGAGGTTATAAATATGTGTGGCCTGTTTACCTAGATCAGAGACTCATGTATTTTGTCAAATTGCCCCCAATAGTCAGATGCATACAGTTGAAGTTTTGGGTAGTGTTGACGATATGAAAGCTTTACATACAATTGTAGTGCGGATTAACTGAGAAGGGGTTGTAATACTGCATTGCAAACTGTGCAAAGATCCAAATAGTATGCATGCATCATAGAAATTGATGACATAATGAGCCTGAAACCAAGGCTAGGTGTGTAATGGTATACAAATGATGCACAGGATAGAGTGCGTTAGTGTAATGTTTCACAATTGTAAATACCCTCGAGTGCACTACGCCTACACTAACGCCACAAAATAATCCTGTTCATCATTTGTTTTATAAAATGGGTCGAAAATTCGAAAACTAACATCATTTTTCAGCGTTTTTCACGTACCTTTGTGGGTCAAGACGTCCGAAGATGTTCGTCCCAAACTTTTACGCACGTCGCACTCGCGGAAGTCCCGCACATACAGTACAGTGTGTATAAGTATAATGGGGGGTTGGGTTTCCGGACACCCGCATGAAAACTTACTTATTTTACATAGAATATGCACCCTTTACCTTAAAGACTTGATATAGACTCCTCATATAGGCCTACTAGACAACATACTCTGAAAACGGCGTGAGAATTAACCTGCTAAATCGTTGGATTTGCTCTTCAAAGTGACTCCATGTACGCGTCCGGTCCCATAACGCTTGGTCTACTGTACTGTACAAAGTGTACGTATAGTACAGTATACGTACGTACGCCACATATGTTATGCACAAGGGAAGACAGGCCGGCCGGCCGGCAGCCCGAACTAGAAGTTGTTTACAGGATTGACAGCGCGTACGCGTATGCATGCAATTCATCAAAGGAGCCGCCGCGCGCACAGACGATCGGCAATCTACCATAGGATTACAGGCAGTGCAGTTGTACTGAAGTAAAGGAAGGAGGTGTGTCTCATTTCAGCGCTTCCTATTGGCTACATTCTTGAACCCATTTTATAATATACCATTTTGTTGAGTATGCATGCATGGTTATGCATTTGTTTTACAAAGAGTGAGCTTATCCAGTAACATGCTTTTGTCCAATGTGCCATGGTTGAATGCATGGCTTCTGTTGCATGTGTAATGATGTTGTAAGTATAAGATTGTTATGAAAATGTGACCGATGAAATCATGTTGCAATGAAAAAACAGGAAAAAATGTTCCAAAAGAGGGG
The DNA here is from genome assembly GCF_040938485.1 of Diadema antillarum. Classification (NCBI taxonomy): domain Eukaryota; kingdom Metazoa; phylum Echinodermata; class Echinoidea; order Diadematoida; family Diadematidae; genus Diadema; species Diadema antillarum. The sequence continues at coordinate 365,761 of NW_027271867.1, read as the reverse complement.
AAAAAATAACAGTGTGCATTGTTTTTTCCAACATAACTTCTGTACATAGTAAACTGGAAGAAAAAACTAAAATATCCTTTCAAATTGGCAATAGCATTACACATGTTAAAATTCAGAAGCTAAAGAACATTCAATACTAAATTCCTTTTTGTGGTGTTCTATATTCATTATACGCTGATCAACTTTTATCAGTTTGTGCTGTTCATAACTTTCATGTTCCACCCGTGATTGATGAGTGATAGATTGATGTGATGATATTCTAATCTTTCATTCTAAGTTTGGTTCCAGAACTGACGACTAATCATTCTTTTCATTTGTGTTTTTCTCTCCTTTCCCCATTTCAATTTCCTGCAACGGTGCCCCCTCCCCCTGCTCCCCCCCCCCACCACCACCACCACCTACCACCTCCATGTTACCCTTTGTCCACTTGTCGCCTCTTTCCTTCTTAAACCCTGACAATCCCATCCTCACCTTAATACTTCTGTGTCTCTGCAACCACATCTCTTAACCTTCAACCCATGACTCATCCTCCATCTCGCCTACTTGGCCAATGTCGTTTCATTTTTGTTTCTTTAATCTGTCTCTAATGATTGCCTTTAATATCATTTATACTACCTTTCTGACATTTCCATGTCCGCTGATCCAAAACCATGTACCTCCCATCTTGTGTAATAATTTCACAAATGATGTTGTTTTCTTGGCGGCTCTCCTCCATGGACAAACATTATGCTCAAATTTTGAAACAATAACTTACTTCGCTCCTTCCATTCTACATTCTTCACAATGTTTGATTCATTAATGTGAATTTTATTATCTTCTCACTTCTTATACCAACATCATTGGGGAAATGTTGTGTGTAATGGGCGTGGTACCTTGCTGTTTATACAATCTGCTTTTTATACCCATTTCATCCTTTCATCCCTACCTTCCGTGCTGTCATGGATCACATCCTTGTCCGTCTCATGGCTTCTGTCCAACCATGTGCACCATCTTTATCTCTCTGCTCATCTGTTGCCATACAATTTTTCATACACAATATCAATCTGTTTATCATTACCATCACCACCATCACCATCATCACCATTATCACCATCAACATCATCATCACCTTCATCACCACCATCACCATTTCATATCAATACCATCATCATCATTATCATAATCATCATCATCATCATTACCTTCATTTTCATCATTACTGTCATGATTAACATCATCATCGTCTTTGTCACCATAATCATTATTACCGTCATTATCATCTATTTTGGTCTCCGTCATTAATATTATTATTGGTGTCATCAAACATTGTAATACAAACAATATGGCATAAATCACTAATTGTCCTCTCACCTCCCTTGCCAATTTTTCTGCCCATCACCCTTTCTGTAATGTTTGCCATCCTCATCTGCTTCTCTGTAATGTGCAACCCAATCTCTGTAACCATGGAAACCGTCCATATATCCCTCCTCCGTCTTCGTCTATCGCTGCACTTAAAACAACAACAAACAACAACAACCAACTTCCCTCCCATTCATCGATTCTGGTTTGCCGTGATGCGGGGAATAATCGTTTGGTAACTGTGGGGCACCTGCTGTCTCATCTCACGCCCCACCTCGGTGGTTTTTTTTGACGGAACGCAAAAATAGCGCCCGCTGGCGTAGTATGATATCCAGCCCCGAGAAGGGGGCAACAGCTACCGCCACACAAACCACATCAGCAGCACCACCTGCCAAAGTCAACTTGCCGTGAGTTTGCTTGCCTCAATGATCTTAACTTCATTTTGTCGATTTAACCACATTGTGTGATGCATTCAACTATTCCTCATCTACCCTTTTAGTTTAATAGTCACTCTCTTTTTTTCCTCCTCAACACTGTGTGATTTACAGACAGGGTAATTCACTTTGCATATTCATTCAAGTTATAAAAGTATTGTATGCTCTAGATGAAGTATTGCTTGAACATTATAGTTTTATTTGGTATTTCCCGGGCTGCTACTTGAATATCTCAGATTTTTTCCTCTTTATAGAAAGTTTTCATAATTTGTCATCTAATTTGTCAGATGTATCTCAATAGACATGGATGCTTTTAAATCCTTCCTATACTTTTGAAGTCATGCCCTGTCCTATTTTTATTCTCTTGTAAATGTGTAGTTTTATGAATGTTTATGTATAGAAAGTTTTCATAATTTGTCACCAAATTTGTCAGACATATCTCAATACACATGGATGCTCTTAATTCCCTGCTATACTTTTGAAATCATGCCTCATCTTACTTATATTTTCTTTCAAATGTTTATTTTTATGACTGTATAATTATATTCATATATTTCTTTTTTGTATAGAAATATACCAACAGGATGATATACGTGTATATGTATCTCCTGTATATATTCATTTCCATCTGTGTTTTAAAAGTGTATTTATTTATGTTTCTCTCATCACAGTGCTTACTTGCTTGTATTCTTGATTCAGAAAATAAAGTATCAAAGGACATACATCATGATATGCACCTAAACAATGAAATGATATGATTTTTGCTATGATTGCAATTGAAATTGCTCGTGAGTATGATTTTGATTTTCATAAAAGTTGAATATGGAACAGCAATGACAAAGGTGATATCAGGAATTTTCATTTTCTGATGTTTCTTCTTTCAGGTCTGATATGTTTATTTCATTATGTTTTTATCTAGATTATATTCATTCTTGATGGTATAAGTGTTTCTTATAATGTATAATGTAAATACAAACATATTATGAACACATCATTATCTAGTCCTTGCTATTGTACTTGAATATAATGTCACAACTTGATTCGTATACATCAGAAATTAGTTTACATGTACACTGCACATTGAAGCAGAAGGAGAATTATTCATTGCAGATAAAAGCAAAGTCTCTTTGATTTTGCAGGAGACTTTCTGAAAAAAAAGACGACTAAATGAATAAAATGAATGAATTCCTTTTAAAATGACCTTATAAGAGAGATATGAACATTTCCGTAATTTCGGAAATATTTTTTTACTGATTGCTGGGTTTTTGCATGCAATTTTTGCATTTCAGTGAATTTTTTTGTTGTTGCTCCTGGTTACAGAAATATCTTTTGCTTGCCACTGATAGATATGTTCATATCTACAGTGGATAAATTAAGCATTCAACATTCCTCCATGTATATACTGTATACGTGGTATATTTTGTGATGTTTTTAGGATTTAGTCATTAATTTTGTGAGTTGATTGATAGTCACAATATCAACAACTCAAAATATTGCTATGCATATTTAAAGACATGTTCCTTATGTATTGTCTTCGTATTTGGAAGCCACACAAAATTTTATACTGAAAAAGGGTGATACTTATGATTGTACACTGTATGTGTGTTTCATATTGCATCACTGCTTCTCGATTGTATAATTCAATGACTCACAATATTGCCTTTAAATCCCAGCTTTCAAATCAAAATATCATACTCCTAAAGTATGTGGCATATCATACAGTATAATGTACCCATAGACTAATAGCCTATGATGTGTATTGCATACAATGTAGTAGTAGCGGTAGTACCAGTATTTGTATAATATGATGGAATATTGAACCTAATTATCTATAAACTTTAAATATTTTGCATCTTTCAAAGTTTTTGTGTGAGCTATCACTCCCTGCTCATTTGTTGTGAAATTCATATCATGTTGATTATTTTCAGCAATTTTTAGAGGATATTAAGGCGGTATTAAGCCTTGTGCTATGACACTTTCATCAGCAAAATCATAAACATAAGTTTGATACTGAAATTTGCCCAGTGAAAAAAACAAAACACATGTAATTGCTTCAAAAAAAGGAAAAGAAAAAAGAAATGAATTTTTGCAGTTCATGTGAATGCATTTGATAGGTACAAATTTAGAATTGCATCAATGTACATTCCCAAACAAATCATGCATAAAAACAGAACAGAAAGAAAAGCATGCAGGTACTAGCAAACTTCTGACTAACTTCCTTGTCAACTGTGCCTCGAGGCTCAATGGAAGTCATGGGTGACATTGATAGTGAAACCATTGAATTTGCGTTGTCTCGTTGCACTACTTTTCCCTGGCAACGAACTTATCAAGGTCAAATTTTACACTCTGAGGTACAGCATTAGTAAGACAGATGTAGAGTTTCAGTCTAGGGATTCTGCTGTGTGAACGAAGCCCTTTGACGGCTTCATCCGAAAACAAAGTATCATGCAAAGAGAGAGAAAAAAAAAGAAGAAAAATATCCCTCCAAGATGTGATCAATACTATGACTACATCGACGAGTGTTTAGCATTGAGTATTTGCAACAAATGATAGCGGTATGTTTGCATTCAAACCATTGGTATTCATTGGCACATTCACATTCCAGCATTTAAAGTGTAATACTACAAAGTGCTCATTTAATGTGTATTTTCAACTCTGCGTAAATCCTTCTGTTTAAAGTGCAATTCAACATCATGTCCTCTATTGGCTTTACTAGAAAGAGGTGAAAGTAAAACCAACAATATGGTAAAAGTACATGAAATACAGATTTTTTGGAAGAGAGTCGGTATACATCATTTTGTAAGCTCGTTGGTCGATACTTATCTTCTGTCTGGAGATTCTCAAAGATTATAGTATATATATTTCAAGTCTCTGAAACATTTTGCATAAATATCCATTTATTACTTGCCATTGCTTCTCATATCCTTCATATCTGATGACATAGTATCAACTTTTGTTTCATCTTGTTTTGTTTTTCCTCCTTTGTTTTATGTGTTTTGTGACTGAATATGTTTCCTCTCTGTCTGCCTTTGTCTCATGTCTGTTCGAAATTATCTTCTTCTCTCTTGCCTTCAATATGTCTCTCTTTTTTTTCCTTCTTCCACTCTTCCTTCCAATTCTCCCTTCTTTGTTGCTCGTTCTCACTCCTTCTTTCCTTCTATCTCTTTTTTCTTTTCTTTGTAATACTACTATTTTCTCTCTGTATGTGAAACCATACCTGTGTATGTTTATATGTACTCCCTTCCTTGTTTTTACCTTCATTTCATCACAATTTCTTCTTGTTACTCATCTGTGATTCCTCCCTTGATACTGGTATCTCTTCTCCACTTTTCGTCATATCTTCCACCCTCTCCCCATGTTCTTCCGTGGTTCCTCCCCTACCCCCCTCTCCCCACACCATGTATCGTTCACCCCCATCCCGCTCTTATTCCCTTGTTCCCATCGTCAATCACAGATCCCAGTCCAAGAACTTTGAGATGGAAAATGGGGTGGAGGAGCAGCACAGCCCTCCCCCGTTGCCCCGAGAGATTGAAGAGTCCTACTGTCACATGACCACCAAGCTCGCCCTGGAGTTCCAGCGTGTGTCCATCAGCGGGGAAGACAAAAGCGGGGTGAGATAACGAACCTGTACCTGTCCGCCAGTGTCCATAGATGATACATGCATGATGAACATCAGCATCTAGCACAATTTGCAGAATTTATATTCTGCAAATTCTATGGTGTACATACCCAGATGTTTATACCCCCGCCAAACGAAGTTTGAAGGGGGTATATAGGAATCAGCGGACGGTCGGTCGGGCGGTCGGGCGGTCGGGCGGTCGGGCGGGCGGTCGGGCGGGCGGTCGGGCGTTCGGTCCGTTGCAAATCTTGCGTCGCGAACTACTTCCTCAGTTTTCAACCGATTCCCATAAAACTTGGCACAGATGTGTGCCTTGGGTTGTAGATGTGCAAGACGTATTTTTTGACAGTACCCAAAAGTACGTTGCCATGGTAACGGCATATTATGGGCAAAAATGGGTACAAATCTTGCGTCGCGAACTCCTCCCACAGTTTTTGATCAATTTTTATGAAATTAGGTACAGATGTTCATCTGAATATGTTAATGTGCAAGACACATATTTCCGCAGTGGCAAAAAGTGTGTTGCCATGGTAACGGCATGTTATTGGTAAAATATAGGGCAAAATGCTTCATGGCAAAACTGCTTCATCAGTGTTCTTCCAATTCTCATGGAATTCATATTGAATGTTTGTCTTAGGATATAGGTCAGCATGACACATTTCTTGACAGTGACAAAAAGTATGTTGCCATGGTAACAGCTCACATATTATGAGCCAAAATGATGGAAAATTTTGTGTTGCCAACTACTTCCTCAGTTTTTGCCCAATTTCCATGAAACTTGGTACAGATGTGTGCGTTTGGTTGTAGATGTGCAAGACGCATTTTTCGACAGTACCCGAAAGTACGTTGCCATGGTAACTGCATATTAATGGCAGAAGATCAAGGAAAGATCTTGCAGATTTAACTACTTCCTCAGTTTTTTGACCAAAGCTTATGAAATGTTGTTTTGACCAAAGCTTATGAAATGTTGTTTGGCGGGGGTATAACCAGTCGCTGTAGCGACATTTCTAGTTTCAGCTGTTTCTATGGCTTTTCAAAGATATACTGTAAAATGAGGAATTTTCGCAAGCACTTTAATTTCGCAAATTTAATGAGCGCCAAGATTCGCGAAATTAAAATGCACGCGAAAGTCCTTGTTTACACTGTATGCATTGAACGCCAGTGGCACTTCGCGAAAATTTCATGCCACGAAAAAGGCTGTCAGTTCCAATTGGCGAAAAATTCATGCCGCGAATATATCATATTTTACAGTAGAGCCCTGACGTGATGAAGCTGCAGTCTTTTGTTAAAGCTTGGTTTGGAACCGAGTGCTAGCATAGTTGAATAGCTTTGACATTGTCCACAGATATTCGGGCCAGATGAGGTTGTTTGGAACCCGTTTCCATGGTGATCGATGAATAGCTATGACATCATGCTTTGGTACTCCGTTGTGTAGATGTTGGTGAGGGTCTGCTTCCAGAGCTAGGCCAGGCAAGCTAATTGCTTGCTTATATGGCATCAGATCAAAACTATCTCTCTAATACTTTGGAAATGATTGTGTTGCAGAAATGTTGGCGCCCGAGCAGCCTGCATGTCATTGTGGAAAATGCGGCCTAGTATTGACCATGTTTAGTCTTATTTGACTGTAATGGACAACAAGAAGCGATGAACATGCATGAAGAAGATGTGAAGTGTCAGTTGATGAAAATGACTGTGGATTGTTCCTCATGAGAACCACAGTCGTTGTGCAGCAACCAAAGTTTGTACCAGGGTAATCCCCCTTGGCATACCAATACCGATACCAACTCCCTCTCCCCATCCCCCCCCCCCAAAAAAAAACAAATAAAAAGAAAAGCAAAACAAAGAGAAGACCACACCCTATCATGTCCTATCGTAAATTCCTGCTTTACCCTCTTTTTTTTTCCATTGCCTTATTGTTGCATTGTTGTTGTTTTTGTGGGGAATTCCCCTCCTCCCCCGCCCTCCCCCAGGTGCCACCAGAGGACCTGCACAATGCCTCCCTCTCCCTGGTGGAGGCTCTGCTGATTCGGGAGAAGTACATGCAGCAGGCCATGCAGACCTTCCCCCGCACCACGGCCTTCTACCTGCGCCAGGTGGACAAGAAGCCGCTGGAGGAGGAGGAAGCCATCAGCCCGCTCAAGGATGTCAGGGGTAAGTTAGTAGAGGGCGCTCTCACTTTTTGTTGTTGTCAGTGCTGTAGATAGAGAGAGTCTGGCCAACTGCAATGATATGCGCCTCATCATTATTCCTTCCGGACTACATTACCAAGCACAGAGTACGTTCGTGCGTATATGTGCAGTGTTTTTGTTCGTTAACAGTGGCCACTGCATGGCACGTGAGGTGTTGGGTAACAACATGGCAGCATGTGATTATGGGACCAGCTATTGACCAATCACAGCTCATTAGCCCGAAACTGGGTTGGCCAGACTTTCTCTAAAGGCACTGGTTGTTGTTGTTGTGGGAAAATTATTATGTTTCTCATATTGCATCATCCTGCTCAGTTCACGCTGTAGTATCTTTACCTTTTGCCATGTCTTATCATGCTGCAAAACCGGTTTACTGTCATAGGGAACACTGCTGATATTTTTCCCCTAAACTGAATTAAGTGTTTTGATTTGCTTTGTTTGGTTTTGTCACGCAGGATGCAAAACTTAACCCTAATCAGGCTGGGCTTTTTTGGCTATGCTATATCTGGGGGGGGGAATCCGCCCCCCCCCCTTCAGATCTCGCCTATGGAACGCGCGATCGCGCCGAAAATCGGCACACGCGGCGCCCGCAACGTATTCTATCAAAATGTGTGGTTGCTTTCTCCGAAAAATGTTTCTTATATTTTATATTAATTAATTATTGTAATTTATGCATAAAATCAGTTTTGGGCTCTAAATCACTTATCAATGCTCCAATTAAGCTAATTTCTTTTTTACAATGTTTCTTGTATCATTCTTCTGAGACATAGGATAAAAAAAAAATCTGTATCGAAATTAATTTCTTATGTATTTTATTGTTTTTTGAATTTCTTATGTATTTCTTTGTTTTTTGACCTTTTGTTTTTGTTTGTTTTTTGGCCAAAATTTGTCGCAGACATTTTTCGAAGCATTATTATGCCAAAATGAATTAATTTCGGCCATTCTAAGTGAAGATATGAATTTTTATGTGAATTAATTGAAAAAACACAATTTGCATTGGATTTGTACACAAAATCATGTTTTGGAGCAATTTTGGGGTTGACAAATTTTTTTCGAACGGGCGTCGCGTCAAAATGGTACACACGGGCGCAACAATTTGGGTCTCAAAAGTTGCGCGATACTTGAAAGAAAAAGTCATGAAACATCACGGCGTGAGCTTATCGCGTTGCGAAGATATTGCGCAAAATGTCGAGGGGGGGCGGATTCCGCCCCCCCCCCCCCCCCCCCCCAGCCTGATTAGGGTTAAAGTTTCTATACTGTCTAGACACTATCCACACCTGGCATTTTTCATATACACTGTAGAAGTGCTAATCTGAATCATGTTCGTGTGAAAGTGCTGCTCTGTAACACTTTGTAGCAAGGCTTCATCAAACTCTGCTTTGAATTCAAAGTGGTGGTTCACCAGAGGAGATTTGACGTAATAGCAGGTCATAAATTTTCCAGATCAATTACCATGCAAAGTGCTGCTCATATGTTGCACCTAAATGTTGTAATGACACACATATTTTTTTTTTTTTTGGTTGTAAATGGCATTCTGTAAATTCCCATGTGTTACATATTTTTCCTTCTGTGCAATTAAAAGTCATGGCACTTTCACTTATCACCCGCATGATGCAAATTCGTAGGCCTGTGTCTTTCAGTAGATTTCAGGCTAATTTGTCTAATTGCTTTATCTTTAGCGGAATATAACAAAACATAGCAACTCCATTATGTGGCACTGATCAAGGTTATACAACCTAAAATGTTGCAGAAGATTGAAATCCTGATATTGGTAGCTCCAAATCTTTATTCTTTTATTATTTTTTATCTGACATGCTCTGTTTTTATAGATCAATTATAATATTATGCATAATATGCACATGCAGTATGTACAGATATGTTTGTTTTATTTGAATAACAATCTTGCACATCTACAAAATAGATAGTATGCACTTTGTATGTACACATCTCAAACTTTGTCTCTGTTGTTTTTCGCTCTCTGTACATGTTCCTAGGTGAAGGAGGTGAGTATTTTGAGGACATTGATGCTGGAGACGAACACGACACATTTACAAACATTTCATTCTCGAAAGGTCCACGTGTGTCGTATATACTCGAGAGTGACTGGGTTTACATTTGCAGTGCATTGAAAAGGCATCCACATGAAAAATACAAGTGTTTCCTAACCACATTATGCTAATATTAACCTTTTATTATTGTTATTATACTTCATTATAATCAGAACGCACATCTAACGTTCGGATGTGGTTGTGTTTGTTCATTAATGGCAAAGGACACAATAAAAAACCAAAAATTATGTGTGTCAGCTGCAAAAATGTTATTCCTACTGATTGACAACTGCCCTTCATCAATGTATTAAATAAGCACTGATCTTCCAGTGTTTTAAAGTACAGTATGCACCGTATAACATAATAGCAAGTTTAATTTTTCATAAATTTTTCATAAATGATTAAATTCAAGATCAAGGAGTACAGCAATAAAGGGAGACATGTATGCATGCAAGTTGCATTCTTGTCAAGGTCAGAGTTAATAATTTTGCATGTTGCTAGATTCGCAAATAGCACCCAACTCACAAAATTCATGAAAATGAAAACACTGCGAAATATATGATGTATACAGTAGCATCCATGAAGAAAAAAAATTATGGGCATACGTATGTGAGTTGGACTTAAACCGACGATCTCTGATTACTGGACAGGCGTCTTATCCACTAGCCTACTGAACTTTTGCCCAACACCTACAGTTGTAGTTCTAGTTCTGTTCCCTTATAGCAACAGGTAATGCAAACTTATATTAAACTTATCACGACTTCTACTAAAACCACTGAATGATCAGTGCGTATTTTGTCAATGAAGGGCAATTTTTCGATCACTTTTAAAAATTTCTTTAAAACCTCCATGCAACAATTCATTCATTTTAAGTCTGATATTCGTGCATGTTGTGGGAATCCTTTTCTATAATCATCTGATGATACTGTAATTTCTCAATTTTCTCTTGTTTTTTCCAATAAAACCATTCAAACTTTCTCTTTTGAGATGGGGGTATGGCAATATCACTTTTTCTCTTCTTTTTTTTAAAGAAATGCCTTTAATCTTTTGAAGCAGATATAGAGTGAGATGTCCTGTAAAGCAGAAATAACTAAGCTGCCAGAAAATTGGGTGAAGGAAGGGGGGGGGGGGGCAGAGGACCAAATAATTACTGACATAGATATGAGTGTGTGGGACTGGGCTTGCAGTTGGGTTGTTTTTGCTGATTTTTTTTCTTCAAGAAAAAGTTTTTGTGAGTGTTTTGGTGTGCCTTTCATGTCACAGTCATTGTGATCATAATGTGGTTGCGTTGACTCTGCCACCACAGATACTGTGTACTCCCTTCTTTTACCATGATTATTCACTCATTCATTCTGTTATTTATTGTAACACGGGAAGACTCATTGGGCTGAAGCCGTTTTTTAGCGGGCCTGTGCATAAAAATTCCTATTCAATTTAGAATTCAAAAGTACAAACGAATAAAAAAAATCATGTACAGTTCATCAAAACAGAAAATATAGGTATACAACAAGAGGAATGTTAAAGGATATGTTATGTAAAAGGCATTGTACTTTTTCTTGGAGGAAAAGCATATTCCTACTTTTATTTGACATAACACATATTTCTCTCATGTACTTGGTGAGAATTTAATTTCTGACAGTGTTACTGGATGTTTCACACATCATGGGTGCTTTCTCACAACCTTTGCAGTGACTAAAATCTTTTTGCCCCTTTAACACCTCCTTTCTATTACCACTTGACAGAAAAGCAGCGATCTTGTGGATTTTTGCCGGAGTGTAGTGAACTGGTCCTCACCCCTATCTGTATGAATGTTATGTGGAAACATGAGAACCTTTATGGTTCCTTACCTTTCTCATTTATCGACCCATTTCTGACGAAACTTGTTCTTTTCCACATGTTTGGTTTTACCTGTTAGCAGAGCAGAATTTTGTCATGGTGCATAAATCCACCTTCATCATGGTCTTCCATTTTCACTAGAAAAATGCATTCAGTAAAATTTTTAGGGGAATATATTGAGGAAAAATAAAGAAACGGTCAAAATTATACAGCCAGAACAATGTTGTTTTGTTTTGTTTTGTTTTTAGCTGATGTGAAAATGCATCGCTGACCATTTTAATGAGATCATAACTTTTACTGTATATCAATAATTTGAGATACTCAGATTCATGAAATTCTCCCATCAAGATGTTTTTATTGCAATTGAATGACAAATTACACTACATTGACGTAAATAGGCACTGAATTGATGAGCGTTTTTAATAGTAGCCATGATTAAAAGAAATCATGGGCATACGTACTCAAGCTTGATTCGAAACTACGATCCCCTGATCTCCAAACAGGCGTCTTTTCCACTAGACCACCGAGCTTCCGCCCAACAACCAGCGCTGGTTCTAATCCTTAGAGCATGCAGTGGGTACTGCATTCACCCATAATTTCTTTTATCATGGCTACTAGTAAAACATTGATCAAGTCTGTGCTTATTTACGTCAACGCAGGGCAATTTGTCAATCAGGTGCAATGACTTGAAATACTGTTACAAGTAATACTTTAATGCGACCCTAAGTATCCGTCAAAACTAATCTGTTTATGAAATTTTCAAGACTCGTCAAAACTAGCAAATCTTTACCAAGTGTGCTGTGCGACTGTGCTTAATAATGCAGGTGGTGGAGTCTAGACAATTTCCGGGTTTCTGTTCTGTCTGTGAACTGAAAACGGTGAACTGAGAAATCACTATGACAACCTTTGAAGAAAAGAAAAGAGAGTGCATCTCAACAACGCAACATAACTTCGCGATTACTGATTTCGTATGGCTTTGATTTTTAATGGCTTCTCTGAAATGACTTACTTCAATGAAGAAAACAGGAGATTCAAATATCTTTCATATATGAATATTTTTTGTGTGTGTCTGGCTGTACAACCCGTGCATAAAACGTCTAGTTAAAGTGTACATTCAAAGATATTAACCCGTTGAGGACAGACTGATTTTGCTGGAACACGCATTTCCCATAGACCGCTGCCCGAGTATACTCGGGACTCGTCCTTAGCGGGTTAAACATTTCGAAGATATTGCCGCAGACATTATATGAATTTTCTCTTTTCTTGTGTCACATTCCCTTTTTTTTTTTCATTTCCAAGATTCTAGCATGAATGCAGGATATGATTTGCACCTTCCCCATTTTTTCATTTCCAAGATTCTAGCATGAACACAGGATATAATTTGCACCAAGTTGTAATTTCCATTGAATTAAAAACCAAAATAATTGAAGAAATATCCAAATTTTCTGTACTGATGTGGCTCAGTGGTTAAGGCCACAGGCTCTCAATCACAAGGTCTGTGGTTCAAGTCCCCTAGCTGCAGAGGTTGTGCCCCAAGGCAAGGCCCTTTATCCTCATTGCCTAGTCATTTGGAGGGGACTTGGAGCTGTCTTGTCCTGTGGTTGCTTGCATTCCAAACATTCAGTGCATTCTATGTGAAACAAATCAATTCAAATCTATTCAAATCATTCAGTATTTTGTTGATGGCAAAGCTCGGATTTTACTGTCAATATCAAGTCATTCCTATGTTGTGTTGCTGCTTTCCCATTGTACAAAGCAACTTGCTGCTCAATCGCCTTTATTTTTTTTAAGCGCATTTCACGCAGGCAATAGATCTGTTTAGGTTGTTTATTGTTTTTTTCACTCCAAAGGAACAAGCGACAGTAGTACAGGGGCCTGCTGTAGAAGTGAGCTATGTTGTTACAAATACAGATTATTCATTGCAAGTTTGAGCTCGAACTTACATTTTAGATTGAGATAAGTACATTTGTATATAGAAACAAATCACAATGTTTGAAAGATGATGTACAGTCAGCAGAGGTAAGAAATTAAAGTAACAAAAACAAATGATGTTTCCCATATGCAGCTTGTGCTTGGAGTACCATACCATTATACAGAAATGAATATAGTGAAAGGCAAATTCGCCGTTTCAATTTATTGCTGCTTACTGCCAGGGTTAACATCTCATTTGGCAAAAAGAAGAAAAATTGAGTTGCGCGTTTGGTTCATCAAAATTAATCACCATGAGCACTTTGTTTGTCAAAAAAAAAAAAATTTCATAACATCTGCCACCATTTTAGCAGAAGTGAGAGAGGGGTGGAGAATGTAAAAAGAGTGGGAAGATATGAGAAGAGAGAGAAAAAAGAGGAGAGAGGAAGGGAGAGAAGGACAAGTTAAAAGAAAGAGAAGGTGAGGGTGGGAAAATGGAGTAGGAGAAAATGGAGGAGGAGAAAAAGAGGAAAGCTAGAGCAGTAATAAAGAGCGAAAGCATAAAGAGTGGGAAGATATGAGGAGAAGAGAGAAAGAAAAGGAGAGAAGGAGGGAGAGAATGACAAGTTAAAAGAAGAGAGTGAGAGTGGGAAAATGGAGGAGGAGAAATTGGAGGAGGAGAAAAAGAGGAAAGCTAGAGCAGTAATAAAGAGCGAAAGCATAAAGAGTGGGAAGATATGAGGACAAGAGAGAGAAAAAAGAGGAGAGAGGGAGGGAGAGAAGGACAAGTTTGAAAAGAAGAAGGTGAGAGTGGGAAAATGGAGGAGGAGAAGAAGGAGAAAAGCTAGAGCAGGAATGAAGAGAGAAGAAGAAGAGAAAAATAGAATAGGAAGAAAGAAAAAAAAGCAGGGAAGAGAAAGATCAGGAAGAGAGGGAGAGATGGAGAGAGAAGTGGATGATATAGTGAAAAGAGTAGAAAGATATTTTTGTGAGATAATTAGAAACCACTTACATGAAATGTTAAAGTGCATACAATCGTAAAAGGGATTGAAAATTTATTTGATGAAAATCAGTTTTGAAAGGGTTGAGATATCCAAAAACAAAGTAAAACAAAGTGGTCCTAATAAAAGGTGGGTCCCACCTTTCTATTACAGCGTAGGACCTCTGTTTGTGGACATCTCAGCTGTTTCAAAACCAATTTTCATCAAATGAACTTTCAAGTCCTCTTACAATTGTATGATCATTAATATTTCATAAAAGCGGTTTCTGATTATCTCATAAAAGTGGTTTCTAATTGTCTCACAAAAAGGATCCCTGAATTCCCATCTCAACCAAAACTATACCATTCCTTTAAAGGATAATGAGAGTAGAAAGAGAGGGAGAGAGAGTTATATACTGTATACGCCATATATATCGCGAGTCTAAATTTTTGCGAATCGGGAATTCCCGATGATTTCGCGAGTGGTTAAATTCGCGTTCGTGGAGTCCTGTACTGAACGGAGAAGTGTACACATGTATGTCACATTCACTTCAGGTTTAGAGTCAATATTTTCGTGTGTCTTTAATTTCACGAATAGCACCTGACTCGCGAAATTCGCGGAAATAAAAACCTCGTGAAATATCCGGTGTATACAGTATTCCCTTTCTTGATTCTCCCCATTCAAACATCACCCATCATACCTTTGCTGTGTATATAATTGATATACTTTATATCTATCTAAGATATACTGCTCTAAATGCTTGCAGTGGTCCTGTAAGTTGTGGTGTATTTCAAACGAATATGTCTGAATACATTGGACTCTCCTATTGGAGGTGAACTGATAATTATGTACTTCACTACCCCATAACATATAATATCATCCTCCCCATACAAGAATGAGGAATCAGTATTTGGTAATATTAAAGTTTGCTTGTATGTATTTAAGTGCATGTGCAGATCACAACATGTGTAAGTATATTTGTTTTGGGGACTGTAAGCAAGACACAAAGATAATGCCATAAAACAAGATGATCGATGGATTTCTACCATCACTTGATGCTAGTGGCAAAGAAAAAAAAGCCAAATTTTAAAGCAGTCCATTGTAGGAGAAATGTCTTTAGTGCAAACCTTCATGAACAAACAAGACTTTGGTTCAGACTATTGTGTTCTGATGGCATGCGAAACTGGAGGAAATATGACTCTACCTTGCAAAGGGTTAAGAATCTTCAATTGATCAGGAGTAAAACTCCAGAATCTGTAATGATAAGTTGGTTTTACTGATTACTTTCTGTGCCATTGATGTATAGTGGTGTTGTGGACATAAAGTTTTTACCGTTGTTCATCCGTCGGTCAACTCTGAGTCATTTCTCCGTACACTGTATAAAAGATATTTTCAGATGTCCTGCTGAAGTGTGACCTGTACATACATATTATGACTGGTGAAATGAACAGCATAGACTTCAGGTCACGGGGTCAAAAATGGCAAAGTCAAAGATCACTTGTATGAGGTAATATTTACCAGCTTTTCAGACAACAAGGGACGTCTTCATGAGGATTTGTTGAATTTAATCAGACTTGTTGCAAGGATAGGCAATAATGATATTTTCCTTTTGGGTATGGGGGTCAAAGGTGGCAAGGTCAAAGTAACATATCACTCCAGTGAGGTATGAATTAATCATCTTGCATTTTCCAACAGCAAACATGACTTCACAAAGCATTTGATCAATTCAATCAAACTTCACTTACCACAAAGATAGGCAATGATATTGTGACTCATGGCTTCATGTAAAGTATATCTAAAACAGAAACAGAGTGAGATTTTGAACATGGTGGAAAGTTTTCAAGTCCTGTCTTTCTCTCGAATGACCTCTAGATCACCCCATAAACCCTCCGTCGAGGTCGGACCCCTTCTCCCTGGACATGCCCGACGCCATCTCCTGCGAGCTGAGAATCGTCGACGGGGTCGTGCGCGTCTTCGAGGATGCCGAGAAGATGGAGCGCAACGAGCCGATTGAGCTGGCATATCCCGACCGGGCAACGTTCCTCATGGACATGAACAAGCTGCTGGCTCTGATCGCCAACGGACCGATGTGAGAGGATGGCAGGATTCCCTTTTTATTTTTGGGCAACAGAGGGATGGAAGTAACAGGAATTTAGAGAAATATTTGATAAAGTCCTTCCTCTTAAAGGGGAATGCAGCAATATAAGTATGACACATCAGCAAAGTTTGAGGAAAATCAGACAATCCATTGAAAAGTTATTATACAAATGATGCACAGGATAGAGTGTGTTAGTGTAGGCGTGGTGCACTCGAGGGTATTTACAATTGTGAAACATGCACGAGGCAAAGCCGAGTGCATGTTGCACTACATTGTAAATACCCGAGAGTGAGCTACGCCTCCACTAACGCCACGAAATAATCCTGTGCATCATTTGTTTTATAAAATGGGTCGAAAATTCGAAAACTAACATCATTTTTCAGCGTTTTTCACGTACCTTTGTGGGTCAAGACGTCCGAAGATGTTTGTCCCAAACATTTACGCACGTCGCACTCGCGGAAGTCCCGCACATACAGTATAAGTATAATGGGGGGTTGGGTTTCCGGACACTTAAGTTCCCGCATGAAAACTTACTTATTTTACATAGAATATGCACCCTTTACCTTAAAGACTTGATATAGACTCCTCAAATAGGCCTACTAGACAACATACTCTGAAAACGGCGTGAGAATTAACCTGCTAAATCGTTGGATTTGCTCTTCAAAGTGACTCCATGTACGCGTCCGGTCCCATAACGCTTGGTCTACTGTACTGTACAAAGTGTACGTATAGTAGAGTATACGTACGTACGCCACACATGTTATGCACAAGGGAAGACTGGCCGGCCGGCCGGCAGCCCGAACTAGAAGTTGTTTACAGGATTGACAGCGCGTATGCATGCAATTCATCAAAGGAGCCGCCGCGAGCACAGACGATCGGCAATCTACCATAGGATTACAGGCAGTGCAATTGTACTGAAGTAAAGGAAGGAGGTGTGTCTCATTTCAGCGCTTCCTATTGGCTACATTCTTGAACCCATTTTATAATAATTTTTAACATTTCGGTGCTACCATCACTGGATGACGAAGACTACAACATTTTGTGATGTCATGCATGGACAACAGTATAAAGAAATTATGGAGGAAATATAAACACAATTCAATACATTTTCACTTTTCTAGCGTAATTAAAGAGCACTTGACTTACTTTGTACCACTTTCAGAAAGCAGGGGGAATACTATTTCCCTTAGCATGTGTCAGTAACATGTCTCGGGAATGTGTACTTTTCATATGAAAGTGAAATTTTGTGGAACTTTCCTTGTAAATGTCCCTACTGTCCCTGTGGAGATTTTCAGGGGTTGGAAGTAATGTGAAGAAGACCATGAGTTTCATCAGGTTCAGAATTTGAACTGATGCAGGAACATGATTGATTTATTAAGTGTTGGTGCATAGTAAGAACTAAAGCTGTACCATCATCATTGTGAGAATTAACACTGAACCTTACGAATTGCACTCCTGACAAGTGTACTTTGCTATTATTACATTTTGATCGTTTGTTTGTTTGATTATTTCAATCTTTTGCAGCAAGTCGTTCTCCTATCGCCGGCTGTCGTACCTCTCCTCCAAGTTCCAGCTTCACAACCTCCTGAATGAGATGAAGGAACTCGCCGCGCAGAAGAGCGTGCCTCACCGTGACTTCTACAACATCCGCAAGGTCAGGAACAAATGCCCCTCCGCCCTTTTTTGTTTTTAGCTCACCTGAGCCAATTCAATTTAATACCTCTTGTAGACATTCATGATGAGCTCCCTCATGGAGACTATATGTGACAGTGCACTTCAAAACGAACATAAAGTCGCACACACTGATTTTGCACGAGGACTGGAAATAAGTGAAATGGGTCAACCTAGCCGAACTTCACTTTTTCATATTTTCTGAAAGAGCAGGTCTTCTTTTACATTATACTAAAATTTGGCATCATAAAACGGGCAGGAAAGTGTGTTTTTTTTTAGCAGTTTATCTCAAACATTTATGGTAGAATAGTGTGATTAGGTGTGCCTTTAGAATCCCTTTTTCATTTCTGAAAAATCTTGTCCACACTCTTCACTTTCAACTCTAATAACTTTTGAAAGGATAGTGCTACTGCTTTGAAAGTTGGCATTAATTATGGACAGAATGTGTAAATGAGGCACGCTTAATTTCAGTTTAATCTGATAATCTCTTCATTGTTGTTACCCTGGTGATTTACTTCCTGTTTTTTGTCCTATTCGTCGCACAGCCAGCACGGTTTGGTAAAGATTAAGGGCTTGAATAGACACTGTACTTCAGAGCCTCTTTTCTCAGTTCACACTTTTCCTGAGTTTGTGCTTTCTTTCCAATATTTAGATAGATTAGGAGAGTCCATTTGATTTGAGTTATACATCATTTTAAAGCTTAAAGTCTGCTCTTTCAAAATATGGTCTTAACTAAAAATTCATGTCTGGCGACTTTTTGTTTGTTTTGAGGTGCAGGGTCGCATATGTTTCATAACAATGTAAATAATAATGTTTGATTTGTTTAAGATTTATAGTGGTCTGATTTGATGTCAGCATTGTTTGGGACAAATTATTTTCGAATAGGGTCCCATTTTTCTCTTTTTTTAACATAACAACAACAGTTTTATACAAGCTTATTTCCATTCATCGTAAATACATCTGACAATTAAAACAGTGGAAACAAAAAATACACACATAATGGAGTTTAAAAAGCCAGAATCATACACTGATATTATTAAGATATGAAATGGGACAGCAACTAAAAACAAGTAGTACGTAAGTTTATGAAGATAGGGGGTTAGCAGGGAAGAGAGATTAGTTTTTGAAAACACTGACCCCTAATAATCATAGGAAGCTAAGGAAAGAAAAGAGCAGAGATAGAGAGAGAGAAAAAAAATAATAGAAAGACAAATCAGAAGACACATGAAGTGCAATTACGATAATCATATCATTTGAGAGTATCAATGATAACAAATTTCATTTGTGTTTAAAACTATTCAAAGATAATGTTGTTTTTGAATCAATCAGTATATTGTTCCATACTACTTTTAGTTTAAAATGTAAAGTGCATATGATTTGAGGATGAATAGTTGCTATTACAGTTGAACCTCTATTATCCGGCCTCCCTTTATCTGGATCATTCTATTATCCGGACGCAATCTTGCCGTGATTTTTTAATCTTTTTTTAATAATTATGGGAGGAAAGGGGGATTCCCAACTCCTTGAGAACTCCTACACAAACACACATGAATTACATATACATGTACTTGATACATTTCTTAATAATTATTTAGGTAAATCATCCCAAGAATTTGTAAAACAAAATGATTTCATTCTTGCAAACACGAACCTCTACTTTGGGGTCTGTTACTGAGTGTAACAATGAAAAGGTTACAATATACACATTACTACATGTGGTACTACAATGGGCTACATCAGTACATGTGTATGTATATGTACATGTATAAAGCATTGAGTCTCCCGTATCCGGCCAAATCCCTTATCCGGATGAGCCCCGGTCCCGACTTGTCCGGATACGAGAGGTTCAACTGTATATTCCTTTCAATTTTCCCCTAGGTGGATACTCACGTCCACGCGGCGTCCTGCATGAACCAGAAGCACCTGCTGCGCTTCATCAAGAAGAAGATGAAGACGGAGGCGTCGCGGGAAGTCTACTTCGACAAGAAGCTCGGACGAGCCATGACTCTCAAGGAGGTACGTGGAAGAGTGATTACTGTTTTAGATGTTATTTTCGTGAGGATTTAATTTTTGTGAATTTCGTGAATCACTGTTGGAGCGTGAATTGACGACACGCGAAAATATCTCGAACTGACAGGCATGAGTGTGATGGCATCGGTATCAAAATTGTGAAAACAACATCTCACGAAAATGTCCATGGCCTCATTCGAGAAAATATCTGTACGCAAAATAACGGTTTATACAGTATGCTGCCCTCTTTTCAAGCTCTGTGACTAGATGCTGGTATCTCTTCATGTCCTGACAAAAGATTTTCAAAGCCTGGGTTCCTGATTTTTATTTTTTTTTTTTTTTTGGGGGGGGGGGATTTGCTTCTTTTTTAATGAAAATGAAACCGAAATTTACATTTGGATTAAGTAAATGCAGCAATGTTAAAAGAGCATGTCCGTAAAGTTCAAGGAAAATCTGGTGATCCGTTCAAAAGTATTAACATTGATTGATATTGCAGTATTCTCTCAATTTAAATTTACTTGTGCATATGGGTTTCTTTCCCCTTTGAAGCCTCATGAGATACAGTACATGTAACACACAGACATCTCAGTGATTGCTTTTTGGAATCTCCCTGTTTTTGATACATGCTTGTTAGCAGCCCCGTTTCTTCATGGAAGTTTGTAACTCTCGCTACCCTTTACCCTCACTGTGCCTTCTTTGACAATTTACATGCCTGCTGGATTGCTTCCTTGCTGATTGGCACTGATGTCTGGAAACTAATCCTCAAAGAATACAGATTAGCTAATCCAGATTAGCTAATCCCCCTAATCCCTATTGTGTCAACCTGGCATTCCTGTGTGAGGGAGGGGCACAGTTCTATCAGCAGTTGCTCTCGGCCAATGCTATAGTTTGCTTAGAGGTTTTACCCAAAGCAACAGTAGTGAATAGAAGCAGTGTCCATTTTACTTATGTAGTTACAACAGAACTGAAAGTTTAAATAAACAAACAAACAAACAAAAGCAAGAATGTGTGTCTTTACCAGTACTTTGTACAATAAGAAGGCTTCTAATCATTCAAATTTGTGATTTCTATCAGATTTCTGTGAAGCAGCTGCTGTACGATTTCTACTTGGTTAGATGAAAGAAACCTCTTTTATGATACACTGTACATTGTCCTGTAATCTCTCGCCTGAACTATATTTTCAATATTGGTATCGTTTTCTTTGTTCTTTCCCCCCACTATTTTCCAGGTCTTTGACAGTATGAATCTCAGTGCCTACGACATGAATGTGGACATGCTGGATGTACACGCTGTAAGTTTGACGTCTGCTTCCATCTCTTGTCTTCTACAATCTCGTTATCTATTATTCTCTGTCTTAGTCTCTCATTCTATGTCTGATCATCCATCCATCTGTCTGTCTGTCTGTCTGTCTGTCTGTCTGTCTGTCTGTTAGTCTCTCTCTCTCTCGCCCCTTGTATTTCTTTTTCTCTCTTGGTCTGTTCCTTATATCCAGGCTTGTCTTTCTCCATGCGTCATCTTCTATCATGTTTTCTGTTACTCTCTCTCTCTTTCTCTCTTCTTCGCTGTCTGACCATCCATCTGTTTGTCTTTCAGTCAGTCTGTTTCCATTCCTTCATTTTATTCGCTCATCCTCTATTCTGTCTGTTGTCATCTTTCTATCTTTTCCTGTCTGTCTGTCTGTTTCCGTTTTGTCTGTTTCTTTCTCGCTCTCTCTCTCTCTCTCTGTTTTTCAATCTTTTTTTTTTTCTCTCTCTTTGATATATTTTCTCTCTATTTGACAATTTGTCTGCCTCGATTTATCTGACTGTCCATATCTCTGTCTGTTTCCGTTCTTTTATTTTATATGATCATCCTTTTTTTCTGTTTGTTCCAATTCTCTATCTGTTCCTGACTGACTGTCCATCGTTTTCATCATTCTGTCCGTTTCCCTGTGTGTGTGTGTGTGTGTGTGTGTTTTTCTATCAGTCTTTCTTTTTGTCTCTTTGTCTGATATATCTTTTTGTCTTTAGCTATCTGTCTTTCCATTTCTCTGTCCTTCTGTCTGTTTCTCTGTCTATCTTTCTATCTGGGTGTTTGATATTTTTCCGAACCACCTGTCTGTCTGTCTGTATGCTTGTCTTTCTCTTTGTCTGTTCTTTGTCTCTTGGTCTGTTCCTTGATTTACCTCTGTTGTTCAAAAAAGAAATTGCCAACATGTGGATTTGTTTCGCCATGGTAATTGCTGCAAATTCTTCTGGACTTCATGTAAGACAAGGCAGTCGACAAATTGCCCTTCATCGACCTGAATAAGCACTGATTATTCAATGTTTAAGCTCAGGGCAAGAATTCATTTATTTCGATCAGACAGTCCTCCTGCATTTCCTCCTAATGACATAAAAGGTTTTCTTCTCTGATAACGAGCACATGGCTTTGGAAGCATTATTTACTTAACCTATTGAGGATGGGCTGATTTTGCTATAACACGCATTTCCCATAGACACTTGCGCGAGTATACTCAGGACTTGTCCTCAACGGGTTAAATCTGAACATTGACTTTCCATCAAGTTTATAATCAAGAAAGGATATTGTGTTGCAGATGTGGATAGTAAGGAAACATGATCAATTTTTACATTAAAAGAAAGAAAAACTGAGAGAAAGAAAATTAATGTATATATCTGATTCGAGTATCACATAGGAGAATGCCATAGTCTCATCTGTTTACCAGGATACATGTATGTTGATGGGATCCATCAGTTTTATTTACATCTAGTATTAACCCGTTGAGGACGGAGTGATTTTGTTACAACACACATTTCCCATAGACACCTGCCCGAGTATACTCGGGACTAGTCTTCAATGGGTTAAATTACATTTCATTGCAATATCCGGTGGTATGCCTTAGGAGTGCTGCCATAGTTAGCACTCTATTCCTGTTTGAAGAAAAATATGAGCTATGTAGTCCAATGTGCTTCCACAGGCTCTAACACTTTGTCAAAATGAAGCTGTGGGGAAAATAGAACTGTTTTAAGATGAACGTCTTTAGATGTGTAAAAAAGTGTCCAGATTTACCATGCCAAATTTTCACCATCGAAACTGACACTAAAATAGTCTAGGGGAAGTTTATTAGCATGGTAATATTTGTGCAGAGATATCTCTATAGTAGCATAATTTTCAAAAACCTTTCTATGCTTGAGGGATTTTTACATCTCTTTGAATGTCACAAGACAGCTTAGTCAGCAAGAGTAAGATTATCTTTTAGTTGTTTTGTTTTTTATTTTCATATTTCGCCACCAAAATGTTCAACATTCTTTTTACTGATATGCCAGCTATAATGTGTATAGGACACCAACATTTCAAACTATATTTTGTTTTAATTCTCAATTCAAACATATAGGGAAACTGACTATAAATATAAGATATTGATTGAAATAAAGTTTTTTATTGTGTACAAAAAGCTTTTAATATTTCTTCAGTAATCCCTCACATATGCATGTATACCCAAGTTGATTTCTTTCCTTCGTGTTTATGTCAGGTTCATGATAGCTTCTCACCACACAAGCAATGAAAATTACAGGATTTCAGGGACAACCATCATACTAGGGCTTTCCATAGCTCAGTAGGTTCCAGATACGGAGGTTCTTGGGACTTGTATCCCGATGGAATCCCTTTTACATTGCTCACTTTCATCCATGTTTTCTAAGTTGCTAATTTTTTATTGCAACTGATTGACAAAAAGAAAAAAAAATCTTGACAGTAGAATTTATGAATTTGAATTGCTAATTTATTGTATTTCCTTTTTCCCGTGGTGATCCAGGACCGCAACACTTTCCATCGCTTCGACAAGTTCAACTCCAAGTACAACCCGGTTGGGGAGAGTAAGCTGAGGGAGATCTTCATCAAAACGGACAACTTCATCGAGGGCGAGTACTTCGCGCAGCTTATCAAGGTTGGTTGATCGTTAGCATTGGGGGCGCTCTTTCTCATCTTCTTCTTTGTCATTGTTGCATACATGAAAGATGCATGATTTTCCTCAAGTTTTCATTTGAAGAGAACGCCAAAAGTCACATGCTGTGCAGCTGCAATACTGTTCACTGGTACATGTACCTGCAGGATGCCAGATTGTGTTGTATTTCCGTTGTCGGCAAAAGTGGTCGTGAAGTTTTGCGCACACTGATAACTGCTTGCCATAGTCTGGCACTTACTCACTAGTCTACTTGTGGCGCACAGAGTTCTACACATCAGTGATTCTATCACAAGTATTTCGATCCTTTCTGGCCGGCCAGTCAGACTTGGCCAAAGAGTGTAAATTGTAGATATATTTATGCTTGAATTGAAAGTGAACATTATGCATTTGTTTCCACTTACAAATAACAATTGAAATGTGAAAAGAAAAAAACAAATAAACAGAGGTATCAACAAGTGAAAAATGGAAGCATAGTAATCAACAAAAGTAGGTATAACTGAATGTACAATGTAATATTGTTGGATACAATATTGTTTTGGTTCTAAAAGTTGTATTTTTTGTTTTGGAAACACAGTGCTTTCTGATGGTAATCTTCCGAATTGTGTTGCCAATTTAATCATCAGTTTTGAACTGACCAATGTAGTGGTCTTGGATAAATCTGCAACTGAGATAAACAAGGCATATGATAAGAGTAGGACTCAGTTTGAAGAGAAGTTTTTATTCTACCCTATGAAGTAGTACTTGCAATGAATGACATTTATCAAAGTAAAACAGAGTCAGCATTACACATCACAATTGTTTCTTTCCTGAACTTGCAGAGGTTAATGAGACATTCTTTGCACTTTGCAAAACCAGGAACATATGCAGCATGAACCTTTCGTGAATTGCCGCTGGCATTCAGTGCATTGTGTAGACCCGACCTTTCATGTGCGTTTTACTCTCACAAATCGTGACTCCTGGCGAAATTTGCAAGAGGTACAGGCGTGCAAAAATGTCTGGTTTTTAATGATAACACATTTTTCTCTTATTTCTGGAACGTGACATCGCCAACACGCACACAGGAAGTAGCCGCCGATCTGGAGGAGAGCAAGTACCAGAATGCCGAATATCGGCTGTCGATCTACGGCCGCAACCGCAAAGAGTGGGACTCCCTTGCCAGGTGGGCAGTGAAGCACCACGTGTATTCGGACAACATCCGCTGGCTGATCCAGATTCCCCGTCTCTAGTGAGTGGTGTTCTGTCATTGCACAGTAACGTTCTTAAAGGGGACTGAAGCCCAAATATACATATAGATTGAGTGAATGCATCTATACCACTCAATAGTAGAACAGGAACAGATCAGTGAAGTTTGAGGAAAATCAGGCAATCCGTTCAAAAGTTATGAAGTTTGGTGCTGCCATTGCTGGATGAGCAGACTACAACAGTTTGTGATGTCACTGCAGAACTATGCTATGAAGAAAATATAAAGAGAATTCCACATAATTTTATTTTTCTAGCAAATTGAAAGAGCACTTGACTTGCCACTTTCAGAAAGCAGGGGGAATAATATTTCCCTTAACATATTTCAACAGCAAGTTGAGGGAATGTGTACTTTTCGTTGAAAAAAAAATTGAGTCTGCAGAATGTATGGCGTTTGAGTGAGAACATGACTCCACCCTCTTATCTTTCCATGTAGCCTAATAATAATTCATTAGTCTAAGAAGACATGTTACATGAATGAAGGGAACACTTTTTTTGCAGAGCTTCTTCTCCTTTGCGTCATGTTGTGTGCACATAATTGGATGCTGGTGTTGTCCGCAAGAGAGTTCTCCACTGAGTGCTGTCAGCTGCCATTCCAGTAGTGTCAACAATGTTTGTTCCCTTGCACTTCTTGATGTCGTCAAACCAACTTGCTGCTGGCCTACCTTTTCTTATTTTCGCTTTGACCATCCCCTGAACGGTTCTTTTCTCAAGGCACTCGTGTCTTGTGGCATGGCCAACATAGGCTAGTTTCTTTGTTATGCTATCAGAAAGCAGTGTCTGCTCAGACCCAATCTGTTCCAGGACCCATGTATTGGTTTTATGTGCCGTCCAGGAAACTCTCAGCAGTCTTCGGTGACGCCAAATCTCAAAGGAGTCAATGGTCTTTTTATCATTTTTCTTCAATGTCCATGACTCACAGCCTTATGTTGCAACAGCAAAATCTCTTGACTTAAGAAGTCGAATCTTCAGTGCTGTTGGTACCTTGCTCCTCCAGATTTTTAACATGATTCGAACCATGTTTTGAGCAATGACAGTTCTCCTCTATATTCTTGGGTGCAGTCACCTTTGATGTTGATAATAAAGTCAAGGAACTCAAAGCTCGTGGTCTCCTCAATGACATTTCCATCCAACTGGAAACCTTCACCATGATCCTGCCTGTCATCATCAGTGACCATTATTTTTGTCTCCTTGGTATTCAGCAACTGTCCCCTTCTCTCACTAGCTAATTTCACTGCTCCCAGGACGTCCATTAGCTCTTTTCTACTACTGCATACAGAGGTAGTGCCATTTCCAGAGCATGCAACAATATAATCTATGAGACCCCGAAAACTTGAACGCGACAGATCGCAAAGTGAAAGAAAATCGGCGAAATTTAGAGCTCAAAATGGTGACTTGACTGCTAAGAAACACACGCTACGAATGAATTGACTGCGCATGCGTACGAGTGGGATCTCATATTAACGAACAATGGAGATTACGAAAAATAATAGTATTTTCCCTGTAGCTTTCCATAATTAGGATTGTATGTTCCATCTGTATCTAAATAAACCAAGTATAAAAGAAGGAACTAGTGTTGGATATGACGAATAATTATCATTGACCTTTAATCTGTGTTCATTCTTTCCATCCAGTGATATCTATAAGTCCAACAAGTTGGTCTCCAACTTTTCCGAACTCCTGGAGAACATCTTCATGCCGTTGTTTGAGGTGACCCGCGACCCCAGCTCGCATCCCGAACTTCACCTCTTCCTCAGATATGTGAGTTTCTGTCACCATGGCGACAGAGGTTGCACTCGATGAAATGCTGGTTGTGTATATTTCTCTCAAAGCTCTTCCATTTGTATGAATCCTGTTCCCTTCATAATTCAATGAGCGGAGTCAGTTCTCCCCCCCCAAAAAAAAAAACAAACAAATAAACAAACAAACAAAGAGCGTACTGTAAAAGTGGACATTTTCACATTGCTGAAATTTTTGTGCATTTCACGTAACAAGAAACTAGTATGAAAATAAAATCACACAAATGTATTTGCCTGCCATATGTTCCAGTGGTTGATGTCTTCATTCCGTGGAATTTAAAACACATGAAACTTATCTTAGCCGGCCGAGCGTGAAAAATTAGTCACGCAAGAATATCCACTTTTACAGTAAATCAAGAAGTCATATTTCACTCTTGTTTGCCCATCAACTCCAAATATTTTTAATTGGTTTCATTTTCTTTTGCTGTCGTGTCTGCCAGTGACATTCTGTGCAGAGTAAATTCTTTGGGAATGATTTAAATAATGCTGAGGAAGAGAGGTTTGTGGTAACAGCACGTGTATGTGGTCCTTGAACGGACTGTTATTTGGTCACAGAAGACCTCAACTAGACAGAGGAGAGAAGCGACACAGGGAGAATGTAAGGAAGGTAGTTGCGATAGTCAAAGGGTAGCTGTGAGCTGGAAGCTGAGGTTGTACTAATGGAGATGGGGGAATAGGAGACAGGGACAGGTGTAAGGAAGAGTGGGAATCCGGTAAAGGATTCAGAAGTCGGTGGAAAGAGAAAGGTGAACCAGGAAGAAGGGTGGAGAGTCATGGAGATGCAATTGGTAGAGAGAAACGATGAAGACATGAATATTTGACAAAAGGAAGCAAGAAAACGATAAAGAATGTGAGCAATGGAACACTAGTTTGAAAATTATAGAAAACTACAAAGTACTAAAGTTGAATAATGCTTGAGTGGGGAAATGCTATGAAAAAAGAAAATAAGGCAATCACCCTGTTGTTTTTGCATATTTTTCGACTCCCAAAATCAGGTGACGGGCTTCGATAGTGTCGATGACGAGTCCAAGCCGGAGGACCTGGTCTTCACCTCAGAGAGTCCAGAGCCGGAGAACTGGACCGTGAACGACAATCCACCGTACAGCTACTACCAGTACTACACCTACTCCAACATGGTCGTTCTCAACAACTTCCGCAGGTTTGTGGACTAATGTTGAAATCAGGGGCTTTCCTTTGTGCGTGCATGTGTGTGTGTATTTCATCGCTTTTCTTTATGCCTGGGGGGCGTTTCATCAACGAGTTCGTCAGAGGTTTTCACCGACAAATTTGCTATCAGCCAATCAGACCCAAGGATTTCAGTTGCTTTTTAACAGTTGTCAGTGTAAATCACTGACAAAAAGTTTCATGAAACGGTCCCCTGAGCACATGCTCTCAGCAAAGTCAGTGTCACTGGCAAAGTTAAAAGCCATGCTACAGTCTGACCTCAGTTATCAGGCAGTCACTTTATCCTGATCTCTCTATTACCTGAACATGGACTGCCACATTATTACCTCTGCCAAAGAAGGAGGTTATGTTGTCATCAGCATTGGTTTGTTTGTTTGTCTGTTTGCAAAATAACTCAAAAAGCCATGAACAGATTTGAATGAAACTTCTAGGAAAGTTGGTAATAACGCAAGGAACAGATGAAATTTTGATCCAGGAATTTTATGGATTTTTGAAGGATTTTTTATCTTTTGGCAGATAAGGTCAATGAACTTAGGGAGTTCGAGCTGCACGTACATGTATTTGAGATTTGCATATGCGGTCTAAATCTTGAGCTCTGCTCGGGCGAGGCTCCACACAGCTAGAGGCTGATGACGTAAACAAACGACTTCTATATTGGTGAATTGGGCAATTTTTAGCGAGCTCATTTGCGGGGGTTTGCGCTCTCCGAGTACTTTTCTAGTTGTCCTTGCATTCTTAGTGTGGAACTTAAAGGACAAAGTAACAATCTTCCTATAAATATTAGAAAACAAGAAACTTGGGACATTAAAGTTGATCAGTATAATACGATGTAAATGCATACCAACCAAAATACTGTAACTTGAAGGAAAAAGATTAAGGAGAAGATGTTTTTTCCACCCATAGTCTGTGTCATTTCCATATCATTTAACTGATGAAACTTGGAAATATTATGGAAGTTATCAGTGAATAGTAAATTAACAATCCTCGTGTACATGTATGTCCCAACCCAACTTGCAGAAAAAGTGTCATGTCGAGTATATCTCACTCTGATATCTGGCAATATCACGTATCAGAATGAATGCTGGTCCCGACTTGCCGGGATAACTGAGGTTGGACTGAAAATAAAAATACACAGAAGGTAGTCACCTCTCTGATTGCCTTCAAATTGTTGTATTGTCACAGTTTATCGCGGTGGTTGGGTTAGTCAAATACAAGTCAGAAATGTGGTAAATGTCGTGTAGATTATTCATTGTGTTCGCCCATAGGCAAACATTCTGTTACGTTGCCCTGTGGGAGCACACTTGTGTGTAAACAAGTGGCAAATGATATCGAATGATGGAACAATCTTTTTAGCGTGAATATGTTGATTTTGTTGTTTTGTACGCAATGTTAAAATCTGAACGATTTGCTGATCTATATGGAAACTTCATTTTGTAAATCGTATTAACTAATTTGTGTATTACCAACCATGCATAAAGGGAAAGTTATGAGTTTTACAGCGGATTGATGAATCTTTTCGATGGAAGACTCTGTATATTCCCTTTCCCACCGATGTTTTCTGCATATCATCATCTTATGTTATACAGGGAACCTATTTGCAAACCTTGTGTATTCATATGTTTACTTTTGAGGGCAGTGTTGACATGGTTTATGAAATGATTCAATATCTTACAGGGAGCGTGGTCTCAACACCTTCGTGTTCCGACCCCACTGCGGGGAGGCGGGACCGATCCACCATTTGGTCACCTCCTTCATCCTGTCTCAGAACATCTCTCATGGCCTGCTTCTCAGAAAGGTCAGTTGCTCTGCTTTCCCCATCCCTTTAGTCCCGTATGCTCAAAATTGTGTTTGTTTTCTTCGGTGTAGTCCTATGTATTTGACTTGGTGTCAGTTTTCTTCTTTCAGTCCCACATCATCAATTTGCTGTTCTCTTTCCTTGAGTCCTATATATTTGTACTGATGTCATTTCACACCTTTATTGACTTCTGTTAAAATCATAATGATATTATATCACTCTACTTGTATGTAATTGTCTAATGTAGTAGAAAGTAATGTGCATCCAAGTATTTTTTGGACATGAGAATTTGCTGAGGTTCATTAGTTTATGCTTAGGAAATCAGGTCTTGTACTGGGGTTTGACATATTTCCAAATCTCTAAATGTTGCTATGTTTGCGTGCTGCTCTATTCTCGTAAATTGAAAGAACACAAGCAAGAACACTCACACCACAATATGATGCAACTCCTTCTGTTGTATCTTGGCCATGCATTTCAGAGAGAAGCAAGTGATCGTAATCTTATCTATGATGCAGTCAGCAATTGTTGTCTATCAAAAGTGATCACATCAAATGGCTGCTCTTCTAAGTCAATAATCTTGCTTACCCTATACTTTCCCACGTCTCCTGGACAGTCGCCCGTTCTGCAGTACCTGTACTACCTGAGCCAGATCTACATCGCCATGTCGCCGCTGAGCAACAACTCGCTTTTCCTCAACTACCACCGCAACCCGCTCCCGGAATTCCACGCCCGCGGCCTGTGCGTGGCCCTCTCAACCGACGACCCTCTGCAGTTCCACTTCACCAAGGTGAGATGGCTGAAAATGGCCCCAGGCCTCTTTTTTTTTTTCTGCTCTTACTGGTAGTCGTTTGTCTCTTCCTTCTCAAAACTTTTCTGAGCTGATAATGTAAGGTGGATATTTTTTGCAAGATTCAGCTACAAAACTGTTATGGAATCTTGATTTTTCTGCATCCACTGTCGACTGAAACATGTTGTATATAGGAACAGTATTCACATTTCATGAAAATGTTGGACAAAAAATTATTGAAATTTTATGAGAATGATGGATGAAAAATGGTTGAAAGTTCATGGAAATGTTGGATGAAAAAAGAAAATATTGAAATTTGAATAAAAACGTTGGAAGAAAAATGATTGAAGTTTCATAAAAGTATGCAATAAAGTGATTGAATTTCATAAAAATGCTGGATGAAAAATGTTTTGAATTTCATAAAAATTTGATTTGTTTATTTCCAGGAACCACTGATGGAGGAGTACAGCATCGCTGTGCAGGTTTGGAAGCTGACTTCTTGCGACATGTGTGAGCTGGCTCGCAACAGCGTCTTCATGAGTGGATTCTCCACCGACGTGAGTTTGTTATTTGTGCACTCTTAGGACTCTATGCAATTCCAGACCAGGTTTTTGCTGACCATGGGTTCATTTGAGCCCTCTCCTAAAGTGAAGCGAACCGTATGTGGTACCAAACCCATGCTAAAGGAGCGCTTGAACGCTCCTAATGTGTACCATATTGAACTGAGCCAAGCCAAAAGTGGACCACTTCCCTATGTGCTGCCAAAGGGTACCAAAAGCGTACAAGAAGTTCGCATGTGAAGAATGCGCGTATCATGCACGTACGTCATAATACAAGGAGTTCATTTACTTTGTTCGGGTCATTTGTAAGTAGCTGAAGTGCAGCAGGTGAATGACCCTCTTGCTACAAAATGCATGACTTCCTCTATATATAACTCATGAGGTACGCTTACTCAACAGAGCGCTTGAACACCTCCAAATCTGGAACAGTTCAGTACGGTACGCTTTAGTTCAGTTTGCTTTGGTTCGCTTTAGAATGCTCAAACTCAGCCAATGGCTCTGGTACATCCATCCTCCAAATACCATGCTCAAATACCTCATCAGGTGACAATACCTTCATGGCATATATATGCCCCAAACTTTGCAAGAGATGGCGGTAAAATGGGACACACAATGGGGTTCTTACAAGAGATCACAGTACAGGATCACCATAGTGGGTATCCAAAGGAAGTTTTGATGGGGTTGCTGGGGGGGGGGGGGGGGGGGCACCAAAGGGGGTCAACGACAGTGACGATGACAGCAACAACAACAACAGCAAGCTCTTGTCACCATACAGAGTTAAAAGAGACTCAAGAATGGGGAACACTTTTAAAGGGTTGCTCAGT
Source organism: Diadema antillarum (assembly GCF_040938485.1). Classification (NCBI taxonomy): domain Eukaryota; kingdom Metazoa; phylum Echinodermata; class Echinoidea; order Diadematoida; family Diadematidae; genus Diadema; species Diadema antillarum. Next base: position 333,501 of record NW_027271867.1, on the reverse strand, counting down.
GGTGGTGGTGGGGGGTCACCATCTACCTCTTGGTAACTCCTCAATACTGTAAAACACAATATATTCGCGGCATGAAATTTTCGCGAACAGCCACTAGTATTCAATGCATATAGTGTAGACAAGAACTTTCGCTTGCATTTTAATTTCGCGAATCTCGGCGCTGGCGAAATTAAAATGCACTCGAACATTCCTTGCTTTGCAGTAGTTGTTTGCGGAGACACATTGCCATGTCATGTACGCTCAATAGATTGTCAACTGCAATAATTTGATTTGTGTTTTTTGCTTTTCCTGTTTGAAAATGAACAAGTGAAAACCAGCATAAAATGTCAATTCTTCTCCCTCATGTATGGCCTTTCAGACCAAGAACCACTGGCTTGGACCCAACTACCGCAAGGAAGGACCGGCGGGCAACGACATCAGCCGCACCAACGTGCCCGACATCCGCGTCGCCTTCCGCCACGAGACCCTCTGCTGGGAGCTCAAGACCATCTGTGATGCGGCCCAGGGCAAGCTGAAGGACTACCCACCCTTGGATGTCCCCCAGAAGTTTTAGGGTGTGGTCGTCAGCGAGAGAGAGAGAGAGAGAAGGAGGCCTGTGCTAGCTTTGACCTAGCCTCACGCTTGACTCTTTTTCACGAGGTATACCAGGTCTATCTCATCATATCTTAGATATGATGTAATAGCAGCTGGGTTTGAGATATGCAACTTCTCCTCACCAGGGTCAGAGTTAAAGCTCTTGGTACAATTAATTGTAGGTACTACCAATGAGCTTTTAGAGTGTGTTTCATGGCTATATGAAGTGTAGCTGCATCTTTGCAGCCTTTGATTTTATAGATTTTCCAAAGAGATTTCAACTGTAAAAAGCAGTAAGATCTCAAGCAGTAAGATCTCAAGCAGTAAGCAGATTTTATCAGAAAAAAAAAATATATATAGATATGTGTAAATAGCCACTCACTGGTGATAGAACTTTGTGTAAAAATGATCTGGTACACCAGGTAAAAAGAAAAACAAACGAAACATGTAAAACGAAACATGTAAGTCGAAACATCAAGTCATCATTATAAGAAAGAGGTTAAGCATTGTTTGATGCACTTGTACACAGGTATTGTCATCATTGCTAGTAGAACAGTAACACAGGGGTGACTTAGGCCAGCAGGAGTAACATATATCATTTTCTGATTTTTTTTTTTTTTTCATCGTTATCTACAAGGTAGCAGTAAGGACAACAAGGTACATAGAGATGTAGACTGTATGACTTTATGCACTGTGGCCCCATCTTTTTTTTTTTTTTTTTGTACAACGTGTAAAAGTTTAGTATTGTCTGTGAGTTCAGACCTGTGCCAAATAGTTTTGGTTTTGGTTTTTTTTTTTGCCATGTATATCAGAATAACTCTGAGCCACTGTAACAGAATACATGTGAATATAATATCATGTATGAGGAATATTGAACATTAATTCAAATGTGTAGCAAGAGTTTGTTATATTTATCAGCAAAATTTACGCATCAGAAAGCATTTCTTGTATAAAAAGATGGACGCGATGAAGGGTTGCCAAAGGGTGCAGAGATAAGATGGTGAGTGCCCGTCGATTTTTACACAAATGCGCCGAGGTGCCAAATACAATTTACACTGTGCACGATGTATGATGTAACAGTGTATTGTACGTGTTAATTCATAGGTAGAGTGTATAGTTTCACAGTGCTTTTACAGTTAGTTTCGTATAGTTGATACAGATATAGATCTGTACTAGACTAACTGCTCAGGGTGATCACTTTAGGTTCATGGGTTGGGAAGATTTTCTGACGTGGTTCTGCCTTCACTCATGCATTCAGTGTTTTCTCTCATGCGGGAATGTTTTATATGTGCCATCAGAGTTTTGCTCTCTTAGTTGTAGAGCATGAATTATTGTGAGTTTGAGCGCTCAAAAGCAAACCCAAACAAATTGAACCAGAGCATGCCAAACCGTACCTTGCCAGATTTGGAGCGTGTGAGCGCTCTGTGGAGAAAGTATACCTCATGAGCTAATTTTAGAAGGGGGTCACACATTTTGTAGCAACAGGGTCATTCACCTGGCATGCTTAAGCTAATTACAGGTGTCCCGAGCAGAGGGAATGAAATTTTTGCATCATGATGTATGTGAGCGTTACACGCATTCTTACTTCTGGTACAGTTTTGGTAAGCTTTTGGAGCACATCGGGAAGTGGTCCACTTTTGGCTCGGTACAGTACGGTACGGTACACTTCAGGAGCGTTCGAGTGCTCCTCTGGCACAGGTACGGTAAAGTTTGGTACACTTTAGGGGAGCGCTCGAATGCACCCTTGGTCCTCATTTAATTCAGAGCTTTTTAAGCATTCAAAACCTGCAAATTTTCCATTCAGGCATACAACTGTATGTTCTATCAGAATTAGGATACAGCAGAGATTTTTAATGAATTTTGAAAGGATTTTAGACATATAAATTATGATGTATGTTAGATAAGAATGTGAAATATTTGTTGTTTTTAAGTCTAAAGTCAGGCAAAATATAGGCACAACATTTTCTATGTTCAGGTTGTTTGCATGATTATAGCAAAGCAAATCTGATATCAAGGTATGTTGTTGGTTTTGCACACATTTATTTGGGCTATGATATACAGTGTTCAGTTGTTTATGCAGATTTCTAGGGGGAAATTTTAAAGAGATGTAGTGGCCTGCTTGTATCGATTAATGCCTTTTTACTTCACCTCATATTACACTGATTTTTAATGAAGGGACCGTCTTCAAAGTGTACATGTATCTGTGATGCATGTATGATGGCATGATACAAGGACATGAGGCATATTTTTAGGAGGACCCTGAAATGAAGCTATAGATGTGACTGATATTTACAGAGGGAGTTCTATGAATGGGTGTGATTCTTGGGCACAGTGTGTGTTTACACGTGTGTGTGTCCATTTGGTTGTGTCAAGTCATATATAGAGGCATGCAGTTGATAAGCCGTGAGTTGATCATTAATCCGGACAGGTTACATCGCAGAACAAACAAACTGAGTGGGTATTTTGTCGAGAAAATATGAGTTTCAGAGAGAGTCTATGCAGTAAGCTCTAAATTTAACATTTTGATTTTTTTCTTCCTACTTTATTTATATTCATATTGTACCTATCGTATGATAGCTACCTACAAGGTTCTGTGTTTATCTTCGCACAATTTTTCAAGGGTTACTATTTACTATGCAGATAGAAGCCGTGAGCAGTAAGAAAAAGACTAATGAAGGTGGGCAACATTTTTTTCTGGGTGGACGTTGCATCGCTTGCCTAATTGTATACTCAAGAAGAAATTGCGCAAAAACTTCGTGTAGGATACAACCAGTCTTGTGCGAGTCCGGCAAGAGAGGATGTTTGTGAAATGCAGCTTGTGCCTTGCTTTGTAAAATGTTTAATCATACAATATGCCAACATGATGAAGACTAGTTGAATCAGCTGAAATTGTATAAGCCATAGTATCAGCATAGATTTTAAAAAATGGAATGGAGGGATGTACAGGAAGGGCATGCTTTGTTCTCTCCGTTTATCTCATGTACATAAAGCTACATTGGAGAACAATATTGAAGTAATATATTTGAGAGAAATATATATCTTGCAGATGTACTTAATGATGTTATAATGTCTGTTATCTAATTTCCACGATGAAATATTATGATGTTATTCCACGTGTGGAGAAAATTGCAGAAGTTTTGAAATGTTTTAACATGTGTTTAAATCTATAAAGCAAATATATCAACTGTACAGATTTTTGTGTTATGCACATGCTATATTTGCTATGAAAATGTAGGCAAATAGCAGCTCCCGTGTAGATATTTTCCCCCTGTTTCAGTTTACCTTATAGCTGCACAAATAGTGTAGATGCTTTGGATGTTTATGTACCGCGTTCCCCCCCCCCCCCCCCCCCAAAAAAAAAAAAAAAAAATGGCAGGAAGGACCATTTTCTGAGAGTAGGATAGTGAAGCAGCTGATTATAATCCTTATTTTTGCAGATTTTATTCACTTGCATCCGAAATCATCAGCTTGATTCTAATTTCCACTTGACAAAAACAAAAATAGTGCTTCATGCTATTTTTCTTTCTCTTGAGGGATGGATTAACTGTGACCCACTGGGAATTCTGTGATAGTGTTAGAAGACTTTACGTTATACGAGAGAGGATGGAGTGTATTATGTGACTTTATAAAACTGAATAATGTAGTGAATATTTATGTGACATGTTACACAGCCAAGGCATTCATTTATCAGTGTATGAAAGGAAGAAAACAGCTTGACTGGGAAAGTGTCGGATAAAAACTTGCTCGTTGAGAACCTGTGGTTCAACTTTATGTCATTAATGCAGACAAATTTAGCAACTTTAACACCACAGGTTAAAGTTCACCTTCCACCTGATAGATATTGTTTAAATATCTTAAATGTTGTCGTTGTTGATGATGATGGGTAATGTATGAAAGGGAAGATGGGTAAAGGTAGACAGGAGTATCCTCTTTGAAAAGTACACACCGTTAATCACTTTTTAACAAGCCTATGAAAATTATTATGATTATGCATTTAGTGACTGCATAGCCTGAAATCTGTTTATGTTACACAGCGCCCTCTTTGTCCATGATACACACAGTGCTTACATAGTCGTCAGTATTCTGAGGGACATGCAACAGTAAAGAGGTTCATGGAAGCAGACGTACAACATGCACAAATATTTTGATATCTCGTACCATATTAAATAGATAGTGCATCATCTCACGTGCACTACACAGGATTATGTGCATGGGAAAAGTATAATCGGACCAGGTGTAATTGTGCGTCACCAAGACTGAGGGCTTGGATTGAGTAATAATGCATAAGGGCTACCAGTAATTATTAAAGCCTTTTGAATGTGTACAGTCAAGAACAGTAGATGGCAGAGCATGCAACATTTGATGTAGTGAATAAACTGGATCAATAATATTGATCCCTTGTGAAAGATGCATTTGATCATATTGCCCAGGCGTGCACTATAACAAAAATATTGAACATCACATGGTGTCGATACAACTGAACACAAATCATGTTATGAATGCACTATTCTCTTTATGCTTACGTTCTAATTCATCATACCTTAATGCTTGATGCCGATATTGTCTTTTTACGCTTGTTTTTTTTTCTTTGTCAACAAACGGTGTTTGATTTTTTTATGTATTTTTTTTTTTCATTTGCTCAGCAGAAATCCAACCTGTGTATGCTACTGATTTTAAGTTTATATGTACTTCTGAACATCATGTATTGGTCATATACAAATATGTCACTGTACAAAAAAAAAAAAGCATACTGTATCATTCTAGTTTGTAATCAAGATACAATTTTGATGAGTCAGTTTAGATAGTCTTTTTCTGTCTCTGATAAAATTCAATCTGTGTGTAGTGTTTGATACAATTTTAGGGAGGTTTTGTTTCCACGTCGCTTATCACAAGACTTTCTGATTTCAGTTGTATTTTTGCTTAAGTTGAAATAAGATCTGTGAACATTGAGGTGTTCTCAGGTTTCTGCTTCTAGTAAGGACGTTTAATCCGTTGTCTCTCAAGATACAGCCATTCCCACACTGTGGTACATAGCGCTGGATTCCCGTATTGATGGGGTTAAGTTTGGAGATTGCTTACCAGGGTATTATGATAATATGCACCATTTATCTTTATGTCCATCGCATGCACCCAGATTGAAGACATGTGGCTAGAATGGCCCTTTATGTTATAGCACTTCACTAAGTAGATATACTGACTTTTGTATTTTGTAATATGGTTTGATGATTTCACTTTGCTTTCTTTATTCCAGAGAACAGTTCGCTTGTCAATACCTGTGTCCCTATAGTTGGCCATGCTCGTCCAGTTTTTAGATTAAAAACACATTGGCAGCTCTTGCATCTTCTCCATAAATGCTGTCCATTTGTAAAGTACCACAAAATACCTGATTTTTTTCCTCTTTTTTTTTTTTAAGGGGGGGGGGGGATCAGAAACAGACAAAGCATTTCATGATAATGAATTTCTATTAAAGGACAAGCTCACCTTCATAGACATGTGGGTTGAGTGAATGCAGCAATATTAGTAGAACACACCAGTGAGAGTTTGAGCAAAATCGGACAATCCGTTAAAAAGTTATGAATTTTTGAAGTTTCTGCTCAGTCACGGCTGGATGAAAAGACTACTATAGCTTGTGATGTCACATGAGTACAACGATATAAAGAAAGAATAAAGAAAATTCAACATATTTCCATTTTTCTCGCATAACAAAAGAACACTCGACTTCTCTCTTTCAGAAGGCAGGGGGAATAATATTACCCTTAACATACGTCAGTAGCAAGTCGAAGAAATGTGCACTTTATTCAAAAAGTACAGTTTTGTGAAATTCTCTTTTTATTTTCCTTATATAGTTGTATGCATGTGACATCATACACTAGTAGTCTTCTCTTCCAGCAGTGACTGCGCAGATACTTAATACATTCATAACTTTTAAACGGATTGTCCAATTTTCCTCAAACTTTCACTGATGTGTTCTACAAATATTGCTGCATTCTCTCAATCCTTATGTATATGGAGGTGGACTTGTCCTTTAATACTGAAGTCCATCAGAAACAAGCTACCCTTATAAATTTCCACCTGCTATTCAGAATGGGATGGATTTTGTGGTTAGTGTTCAAAATGACTGCTATCACTTTCATTACAAGTTCAATCTGGTTAACTGGAGCAACATGGAGATACATGGATAAATAAATGAATATATATATATATATATATATATATATATATATGTATATATATATATATATATATATATATATACTCCTAGATGGGTCATTTGGAAGACATTTCCATTTGTTTTATATGCAAATTTTTATATACATGTTCAATGGCAGTTTACGCAATGGAGACACGAAAATTGTCTCCCTAATGACCAGTTGTCTCCCTAATGAAGACACTTCCCCCCAATATGTCTCCCTAAGGTGCCAACTAGGGATATATATATATATATATATATGTATATATATATATATATATATTTTTTTTTTTTTTTTTTTTTTTTTTTTTTAGGGGGGATAGGGCGACAGGAGGGTGTGGGTGGGGAGGATATTCAATAATGAAATCTCATATCTGTGTTTCCTCATTCTGAAAAAAAAACCCACCTTATTGATATGTGCCATATATCTTTTGTTGTTGTTGTTGTTGCCAGATTCTGTACCTGTAGCCGTGTTATATTCTTCCTGGTTTTTTTTTTTTTTTTTTTTTTTTTTTTTTTTTTTTTTTTTTTTTTTTTATGTACAATGATATGCAATAGTACAAGTTTCTAGGATATGCTATGTGAAGATTCATTGTTATGATAGAGCTTAGTCATGTTATTCCCACAAAATTGCTTTAATTTTGTATATTGACGTGTATGTGAGAATTTAGAGTCAAAACCTTTTTGTTGTTTTGTTCTTTTTTTAATAATTCTGCTTTTTTTTTTGTGATCATCCTTTTTGATAGTTGAAACCAAACAGTAATTGGGAGCAAGATATTGTAAAAGTGTGTGTAAAAAGGGATGGGTGGGGGGGGGGGGGGGGGGTTGGCCAATATTGCTTACAGGTAATAACAAATTTCATTTTCTCTCAAGAAAAACTTGAATGCAGAGCTTTCCTTTTTAGGAAGACGCAAGGCATTTGAAATGTAGTTGACTTAACTCATTACCTACCAGATTATAAGATCTCCATAGACTAAGTGGGGACACATCAGGACGCAGTAGGCAATGGGATAACAAGGAAAACACCTCTTAGTCAGCTGATAAATGTCTGTTCCACCCAACAGTTGTTTTTAGTTTAGTTTGAAAGGCATGTTTCATTCAGTTTTGAATATTTACACTGTCCTCTGCATTTATGTGGAAGCATTTATGTAGCCTCATCTCCAGACTGTTAGAAATATTGCCTTCGGGAAATGTAAATCACATTAGAAGTTCTCAACAATCTGTTTGTGATCTTTTTTTTTTTTTTTTTTTTTTTTTTTTACTTTTCTTCTTTTTCCCTGTCTTTTTATTGAAGGAAAAGCTTGATCTGATAGTAAAATGTGAAGGCAGTGGACAAGAATTCCTACTGAAATTTTGTAGTTATCCTAAGTAGTCTTGCCCACATCACCAAACCTGTTTAGATCCATAGATGTTTAATTTGTGTTTAAGCCAAGTTTTGTGACTGCCCTGTACGTAGCTGCTGAAGATGAAAAAAGTAATGTGCACGGAGCTTCCAGTGTTAGTCCGGTCTATGGTTTGTTCATACTTGTGGCACCATTTGAGAACTTGCCATGCATCATTGTCTATTAACATCTGAAGTGATGGTCTGGTAGAAATGGTTTTCCATGTCTGTTTTCATCCGTAGGTTTTTTCGTTGTTTTTTTTTATGTTCTCTCCTCCCTCCTGCAAGATCATTTATTTTTCCACCGAGGGAAAAATAATCACTTCAATTACATGTGTAGATGCATTCATGGTTAAAATTGTAAAGGGATTATTTACCTGCTTGTGCAATTGAAACTCAGAAGAATAAAAAAAAAATTATGTACGTCAATTTGTTCATTAAAAGATGGTGCGCATTGGAAATTGTTTTATCTGTTGTGATGTGTAGTGTATATTTTTCTTCGGCAGAAGTGATTCATGATGGTTTTGATGTGGGTGTTCTTAAAGGGGATGGCTAGTAACTTTGTACCGATGTGTTGGCTCAGTGAGTAGAGCGGCTGCCCTCACAATCGGGAGGTCGTGGGTTCAAACCCCGGCCGCGTCATACCAAAAGACGTTAAAAGATGGGAGTTGCTGCTGCCTTGTTTGCCGTTCAACAGTTGGAAAGGTTAGAGCAACGTCGATCTGGCGCTGCTCAGTGGCTGCCGGGCCCACGATCAATTGGGCAAAATGAATTTCCATTCTTGGACAATAAAATTTGGAGTTTATATCCAAAACAATTATTATTAACTGATCAGTGGGAACCAGTGGGGGATGATTGTTCCAATTCTTGTGGGATTCATTTAAGAGTATGTTATATATCTATTGTTGTGTTAAAATTATTTGCTTCAGAATGGTCTCATATTCAAGTAATGTGCAGTTTAATGTTTCCAGGTTAGCATGCCTGTACAGTGAAGGAGCATTAAACTGCACATTACTTGAATATGAGACCATTCTGAAGCAAATAAGTTTCACACAACAACAGATATATAATGTAGGGCCTACTCTTCAATGAATCCCACAAGAATTGGAACAATCATCCCCCAGCATTCCCACTGATTCCCACTGATCAGTTACTAGCCGTTCCCTTTACAGCTTTCACAAACAGACATACACATATAAAGAGAGAGAGAGAGAGAGAGAGAAGAGATACCATTGAGCACAAAGCAAAAAGGCAATGAGCAGTAGATACATCGAGAGATATATGTAATATAGAAGGAGAGAGATAAAGAAAGAGTGGAGAGAATAGAAGGGAGAATACAATTGAACATAAAGCAAAGAAAGCAATGACAATAACATATATGAAAAGATATATAAAGAGGAAGAGGAGAGAAAAATACAAGAGAACATTAAGCATATATAATCATATCGTCGCTGGGGCGACAAGACCTCGTATCTAGAAAATGTCAAATGTTCAGGAGAGCCAAAAAACATGGCGGCCAAAGCACTGTGGCGAATGGGATAGCCTTTCCTTTGATGTGCTGTGGTGGCTTCATTTTTGAAGAGGACATCACTTAACCCATTATTTGACCATTAATCAAAAAAAGTATTTTTCACCAAAATTGCAGATACAAGGTCTTGTCACCCCAGCGACGATATATATATATATATATATATATATATATATATATATATATATATATATATATATATATATATATATGTATATATATATATATAATATGTATATATATATATATATATATATATAATGTATATATATATATATATATATATATAATATAATATGCTTTATATCGTATGTCCCCCCACAAATACAATGGGACCCTCCGCAATGAGAACCTTAAAGATAGTGAATCAATCCAAATACAATTTCATGGTATGAAACTATAACTTATTGCCCACATCTTACAGAAAACCTCATCCGATTTGCTTCCACCGTAGGTCAAAGAAAAATGAGGAGTTTTGTATAGCATGTCAGGAATCCCTTCCCTCCAAGTTCTGTCCGTTGTGTTCACATTTTTATAATGCAGTTCCAAGAGCATCCAAGTGCTAAACTTGGAAGAATCAAATCCATAACATGCTTTGCAACGATCCATATTTCTCTGTGACCACTTAACCAAACTGAATGGGGTTTTCTGCAAAATAGAGCTAAGATGTTATATTTTAAGACCCTGAAATAGCATTCAGACAGTTTAATCATAATATATCGGAAGTTATCAATGCAAAAATACGATTGTATTTTTTTTTGGGGGACATACTGTATTTAGTTTAGAGAGAGAGAGAGAGGGAAAGAGAAAGGAGGAGAAAAGACAAAAGACAAAAAATACAATTGAACATAGACCAGGAAAGCAATGACAACTAGATGCAGGGTGAGATACATAGAAAAAGAAATATAAAGAAAGTGGAGATAACAGGAAAAACATGATACAATTGAACATAAAGCAAGATAGTAAATGACAATCGATACAGAGAGAGATATATAATGATATAGTGAGAGATATACAGATTGATACAGATTGATACAGACTGATACAGATTGATATAGTGAGACAATAGACACAGAGAGAGATATAATGATACAATGATAATGAGAGAGATATAATGATATATAATAAAGAAAGAGAGAATATAAAAAAATATATACCAGTAATCAAAGAAAGCAAGCAAGCAACAATCAATACTAGAGAGTGGGAGAGATATACAGACAAAGAGAGAAAAGAATCAAAATAATACAATTAAACTAAAAAAATATGAGCAGTAGGTACAGAGGGAGAGCTATACAGAGTGAGATATTAAGAAAGAGAGGAGAGAAAAAAAAAATACTACTGAACACAAAGCAAGAAAGTCGTAAGTAGTAGACACTAAGAGAAAGAGAGAGATTGAGATCAAGACAAGATTTTCAGAATGGACGCAAGGGGCCAAGATCAGCAGACGTCAATATTTATTTTACCCGTATTTGTTTCTCTGCCAGTTATTGTCAAACATGTCTAGAAACGTATTGTCGATAGAGATTACCTAATCTCCCTAAATCCTATTGTGTCACCATGGACTCATTGCTGAACTGAGGCATATTGAATAGCTGCGCCTGAGTGGGTTGTTATTAAACTTTACAACTAGATCTAAGTCTCGTTTGGACAGATTACTGAATGCTGTTGTAGAGACTTGATCAGTTATAGGCTGAGTACCTGAGCACATACAGAGATTTGATGCACAGTATACCGCTGGCATTAATTTTTCCTGTGTCAGAGTCGGAGTTTTCTGGAAAGTTTCATTACCCGTGGTAGAGCTAAATCTCAAATAATCAAACGTGCTCTGACACTTCAATTTGTCTCGCTCTAGAAATGAAATTTGTAAGATCGCAACTGCTGATCTATAGTTTTTTTTTAACAAACATGTCGGAAAAAAGGGAAACAGAGGGGATCGAACCTGTCATCTGCTTCCCGGGCAGCGACAATACCACCGCAGGCTATCCCCGAAGTTGGAACAAATACCCAAGCTCCGAGATTGCGACAATCATTCGAAATCTGTCCATGATTAATGCCAACTTTCAAAGGAGTAGCATCATCCTTTCTAAAGTTATTGATAGAGTAGAAAGTGACGTGTGTGAAGGATTTTTAAGATATGAAAAGGGGCATCTAACATGTCTAAGACATGCCTAATCACACTATTCTACCAAAAAAAGGGGGTTTGTAGAAAAACTACTGAAAACACACTTTCCCATTCGTTTTATGATCCCAAACTTGAGGACAATGTAGAAGAAGAAAAGCTCTGTCAGAAAATACGAAAAACTTGTAATTGACTTAGTTGACCCGTTTCACTTTTTTTAGTCCTCACGTAAAATCAAATGGCGCGACTTTTTGTTGATTTTGTGATGCACGGTCACTTACGATCTTACAAAATAATTTCATTTGTATAGAGGGAGACAGACTAAAGGAAACTCACACCTCAACCTTCACCCCTCTGCTTAATCTCTTGCTTTCCATGCTCAGAAACATTGCATTTTCTCTGTTCAAGGCAACCATTTTTCATATCTTATTTGTTCCTTCCTAGACCGAGAAAAACAAAACGAAACAAACAAAACAAGATACAAAGAGAACATGGCTTGTTTTGAATAGGATCACCCTTAATTCTGAATTCGATTTTGCAATTCAACATGTATGTAGGCCCCAAAGGCCTATTTGTTTTCAGAGTCTTGTTTGGGGAATGCACCAAACAAGCAATATATTAGCATTCCTCCCCATCTCCATTTTTTTTTTCAATTTTCAGAATGTTTTTTCATTTTTTTTTTCATTTCACCTTCCTTATAATGACAAACTAAATTTAACTTATTATAATCTGTAATGTCAATACATGCATGTATCTTCTGTAAAAAAAAAAAAAAAAAACCAACAACACATATTTACACGTTAATTTGTTGGAGATAGAAGATAAATGAATGAGTGAATAAATGAATATACAGTATTACAAATTCTTTGGATGCCTGTGGATGTAAATGATTTTTAGCAGTTCCCTCTGTTCCCGACATCTTTTCCTTGGTACGATTCAGTTACAGTTTGGCCAGGTTCCCTTAAACTACAGGTATCTTTTTTATGTTATTGTAAAAAAAAAGAAATAATAATCTGCATTAATTTCGCTTGAATATGCAAAAGTCACACTGTATTCACTTCTTTTTTGTATCTGCAAATGTCATATTGTATTGTACAGCTTACTTTTTGTCAGAAATGAAATAAAACGAAAAAAAAAAGAAAAATGATTGTGATTTTACTTTAGATTAAAGTTTCTGTAACCAAATATAATCAAAATGCAGATTGCAAATTCAAGATTCAGTTTAGTGTAGTTTTCTCCATATCAGCTTAATCGATTATGCACAATGTAGGCCTACATGTAAGGAAAGAAATATTAATATAAGTAATCAATAAAGGAGGGTACATCATGCTTTTGATGGGACTGCAGAAATAGGCATTTGGTGATAAATAAATTGGAAGATGGAGTAGATGTGGGACCCACTGAAAAGCAAAACTTGTAGAAAAAGAAGTTTGTAGATAAATTGTAAGAAAAGAATTGAATTGAATTGATAAGAATAAAGATCGACGAGAAGTTGACTGAAAGAAGAAAATAAAACGTGTACTATTTTATAAGTGAAAGTAAATCATTTGATGCATTTCGGTCGCGTTGCGCCATCTTTTGGGTTCATGTTCATGTTCCCCCCCCCCCACCCCCTCTCCACCACCACTACCACCTGTACGCGTATTGCGACGCAGAATGTTTTACGATCATGAGAATCGTAATTAAGAACTTAAGCCGCACAAAACAACAAAAGAAAACTTCTACGACGTATAAATTACGTCCATGGACACGTTCTACTACTACGCATGATGACCGTATCAATATCTTTAGCCTTTTGCACGTGCACCTGATTTTACTCAATCAGCGCCAGGGACCGAGAGAAAAAGGGAAGAGTTTTCACTGTTTCTGAACTTTTACAAGTTGCCCGATGTACCGACGGCGCTGCCCTCTGCAAATTAAGTGAAAGACGGGTAAGTTTAAGAAATTTTACGTTTAGGCTATCTAGTTACCACTGTTGAATAAGAGATAATGGTTTGTTAAAGGAATCGTGACGATACATATTAATGAAATCGCTTGGCCAGGTAGGAAGCGAGCGGGATTGAGACGTCGTAGCGCGCCGACTCTACGTGGGAGAATCCCCGTGGATTTGCGCTCATCTCCCCGACCCCGGCCTGGCAGGCCGCACTTCTCCCGGCGCCATTTTCCGCCACGTGTGCATTAACTTGTTACCAATAGCTCTACATGAAAATGAATCAGTCGTCAGGTTTGTGGTATCACTTGTTTAATCTGTGAGATTTTAGTAGTGGTGTGTAGAATATTTGCGATTTAAAGTATTAGCTCTACAGAGAAAAATGTAGACCATCTATGAAGCCGAGGTAAATTAATATGGAGATAAACTAGAAACCCAGGCCTGGGCTGAAGTCCTCAGAAGATAGACCAGTATATTGTTTCAAAACAAACAAAAAAAAAGCATCCATGCAGCTTTATACAGAAATAATTTGTGTGCAGGGGCGGATCCAGGAATTCTGTAAAGGAGGGGGGGGGGGGAGGTGGGCACAACTAATATTTCTGGTGCCACTTACGGGTTTCATTTCATTTTTTTTCCTTTTATTTTTTTGTTTTTAACGGAAAATAAAGGGGGGGGGGGCGTGTGCCAGTTGTGCCCCCCTCTGGATCCGCCACTGGTGTGGTACACCATGGCATTGTTATTTTTGTATCTCACAACCTGATTTCTGTATCAAACATTAAAGCTGGTTTCTGTATCCTACAAGCCGGTCTCTGTACCCCACAAGCTAGTTTTTGTACCCTACAAACTGGTTTCTGTAACCCCACAAGCTGATTCCTGTATCCAACAAAACTGGTTTCTATAGCCCCCATGGGCTGGTTTCTGTACCCCACAAGCTGGTTTCTGTACCTATAGCGAGCTGGTGTCTTTATCCCACAGGTGGTGTCTGTACCCCAGAAGCTGGTTTCTGTAACCCACACACAAGCTGAATACCTGTATCACATGAGCTACTGTACTCCACAAGATGGTTTCTGATTAGCCCCACAAACTGGTGTCTATACCCCACAAATTGGGTTTGATCAATTCAGTGCTTATTGACGTCGATGTCGGGTAATTTGTCAATCAGTTGCAATGAAAACATCTCGACGAAAGAATTTCACCCATTTCACCTATTTTCAGTCCTCACACAAAATCAGTGTGTGTGACTTTTTGTTCGTTTTGTGATGCAAGGTCACAAATAAGGAGAGTTTGTGGATATTTCACTGTATCAGATCTATTTCTAATAAGTTCCTTCTGTCTAGAATAGCTAGAACTGTTTTACCAGTATCCAATTGATGGCTCAAGAAAAATTGATGACAAAATACTGCATTTGGAGCAAAATTATCATCCATATCTGCAGGTCATAGCAAAAAATGCAACACCATAACAATTACATTATTCAAATTCATGAAATTCTTTCGTCGAGATGTTTTCATTGCAACTGATTGACAAATTACCCGACATCGACGTCAATAAGCACTGAATTGATCAGTGTTTCAATAGTAGCCATGATAAAAACTCATGGATCTACTTGATGTACGCCCGTGATTTTTTATCATGGCTCCTATTGAAACACTGATCAATTCAGTGCTTATTTTAATGTTGATGTAGGGCAATTTGTCAATCTTTTCTTTGCAACAATTACCGGGTATATTGTTAATGATTGTTGAATTTATGTTGAAAATTATGCAGCTTGCTTTTATTTGCTGTCTTATTTTCTTTTTGGAGAATCGGGAGAGGGGACTTAATTTAGATTGCAATGATAAATGAAGAGGCAATCGAGAAAACTGCAATAGTTACTATTTTTGCGGAAGAAATATCTGCTCATGATGTGGCATGTCATGATGGCCTGAAATTCCCTCGTGTCAAGAAATAGCAAAATGAAATAATTGGAATCGGAGCAAAAAAGGAAAGAGAACAGTGAAAAAACAGCAAAGTTTTTATTAGTTAGTTTTTGCCTGAATTAGATTTGCATGTTAGCTCACAGTTGCTTTCTTCGCAACTCTTCTCTTTTTTTGAGCAACGTCCTTGAAAAAGGAATCGGGCAACAAGGAGATCCCCGGAGGAAACGAACTGTATAAATCATCAAATTATGGCGAGTTGGAAAGCAATCTATTGATCACTCTCCAGGGGCGTAAATGGGTAGAGGAAAAAGAGGGGTGGGGGGGGGGGAAGTTCTTGCACCCCTTGTTATCATTCGGTCTTGCCTTTCCACCTTCCCTCCTGGAAAATATTCCAGCCCCTGTAACTGGATTAGTAATTTCCCTCAGGATAGAGCCCGGACAGACAAATTAAGTTATTTGTGTCTGGGAGGGATCCCTGGGGGCCAGAGACCCATGTTTTGGTCCAAAACCAGTCACAATAATACATTTTACAAAATGCAATTCTCAGTCTTTCCTGGAAATAAACAGGATGCTGTGAAAAGGGCTCTTTTTATTTTGTCTTAATCTTCTTTTACATTTGTACAGCTGTCATTTATCATTATCGTACTTCAATAAAAGCATACAAGACTAAATTCATGGCAAAAGCAACACGTATATCGATAGGAAAAAAAAATGCCTTTGCTGTCAAGTAGTTCAAGGTATAACTGTAACATGGAATATTTCATCCATTCTACAGTCAAGACTGGTTGTTATTTCTGGATAGCTTCAAAGCATTGAACAGTGTTGGAACTATCCGTTTTTTGGAATTTGGGGGTTGAACTCAATTGCCCTTCTTATGTCTTCTTTAGATGTTAAACAACTTCTGAAGTAATGTATATTGTATAGTCCAAATGGGGAAGAAAATTCGATAGTGCCATATGTGTTAATGCAGTTGATTTTAGCTACCATAGCAACAGTGAGGATACACCATGTCGGTTGGTTGTGTATATTAAAGCCCTTTTGGTTCCTGCATGGTTACATAATCAATGAATACCAAGTGTTACAGAAATCCAAATATGTAGCATGTAAGGAACAAGCTTGTCTTAAAAGACATATCATCCCTTTTGCATGCACATTTTTGAAAATTTGGTGAGAAACTTAGGTATTGAAGAAAACACTATTTGGAAACTTCCTGTAAATTTTGAACTCAAGAGGGTCTTCATTTGTTGAGTTAAGTTGACCGTTAAGATTCGAATAATTTTTTCGTACTACAAAAAAAAATTACAAATCTAAACTACTAGTCTAGTTTTACAGACCTGTGTGATACACTTATGTAGTTTATGTAAGTGGTGTGTTGTTATTTGCTATAGATAACAAAGTAAAAGAAACTTGTGAATTCTTCCTTTCTGACAGCTTTAACATGCATATCTTTTGTTTGAAGTATAAGTATCATATATAACCACAGGAGGATTAGTATGCAGCTGTGCCTCGTATACAGAATACGTTATGGTGAGCATTTGTGACCCTGCACCTCAAAACAAACAAAAAGTCGCCAGACGTGCATTTTTAGTTAAGACCATATTCTGAAAGAGCAGACTTTAAGCATTAAAATGATGTATAACTCAAATCAAATGGATTCTCCTAACCTATCTAGATATTGGAAAGAAAGCACAAACTCAGGAAAAGTGTGAACTGAGAAAAGAGGCTCTGAAGTACAGTGTCTATTCAAGCGCTTAATTTTTACCAAACCGTGCTGGCTGTGCGATGAATGGGACAAAAAGCAGGAAGTAAACCACCAGAGTAACAACAATGAAGGGATTATCAGATTAAACTGAAATTAAGCCTGCCTCATTAACACATTCTGCCCATGATTAATGCCAACTTTCAAAGCAGTAGCACTATCTTTTCAAAAGTTATTAGAGATGAAAGTGAAGAGTGTGGACAAGGTTTTTTCAGAAATGAAAAAGGGATTCTAAAGACATACCTAATCACACTATTCTACCAAAAATGTTCGAGATAAACTGCTAAAAAAACGCACTTTCCTGCCCGTTTTATGATACCAAATTTTAGCACAATGTAAAAGAAGACCCGCTCTTTCAGAAAATATGAAAAAGTCACGATCGGCTAGGTTGACCCATTGCATTTATTTTCAGTCCTCAAGCAAAATCAGTGTGTGTGACTTTATGTTCGTTTTGAGGTGCATTTGGTGCATTATTTGAATTTTAACGGCTAACAACCTTCAAATATCACAGAAATGTTATAGCTTTACAGTAGTCTTGTCATTCTGGTGGAATATATCATGTTCTGTGCTATTTGGGAAGGAATGCAAAAGGGATGGCCCATCTTTAAAATTGCAGGCAGCTCAATAACCTTGTACAACAAGCAGTGTGTTTTGCCCACATTTTGTTTGCAAGCTTCCTGCAAATTTTAAAACAAGTATGCTGTAAGCTTGCCATGTGCAGCCACAAGCCTATTATGTGCGTGCTGCCAGTTCGCCTTGAGCAACGTCTAATCTTGAGAGCTAGCCATGTGCAATTGTCGCCCTTAGTTACTAACAGCTAGAACACAATGAACAGGGGGTGAAAAGGAGCTTTGCCCTAGTTGAACAACATGGACATTTCCCTTTCATTTTCCTCTGCACTTTTTCAGGTTTATAGATATACAGATACAAGAAAATACATAACCTAGAAAAAAGAGTAACTAGATTTCCTCGTGTTTGCGTGTTCAGCAAGATGCAAACCAGGGCACATTTCTGTTGGTTCGATGCTAACTCTGATCAGACAAATATTGCCGTCTTCTAGCAGGCAAACATTATTGTCCACTATCAGATCAGCTCAAATCTGGGGTGGAGGCCGCTTCATTTGAAATTTCATCACATCACAAGCAGTTGAAATTGTACACATTGTGATATTTAGCATGGAACGGGTTTAACGGGGCAGGAACGTGTGGAGTGATGCTGGAGTGTGGGAGGGGCGGACGATGCCTGCCGGTGATGGTATCATTAGATAGTGGTGGCGACATCCCCTTCCGCCTCTCGCCCCTCCGCCCCCGTCTGAGATGTTCAACCTGATGATGAATCAAAGACAAAGAGCATGTGTGAGGTGGCTATTGTTAAACTTTCCACCGGCTTTTGCGGAGACCAGGAAACTTGCATAGGCAGGAAGGGAAGGGAGGGGTGGGGTGGGGTGATGGGGGGATGGAAGAAAGGGGAGTAGGGTGAGGTTATGGAACTCTGTGGCACTATTGAGGGTAAATATTTTGCCATCTTGCCAGGGAGTTCTTAGAGATAAAGGATGAGAAAGGGTCAAAGCACTTCCATTAGGTTAAAGGTATATGTCAGACACAGAGATAAAATGATTTAAAAAAAAAACCATTCATATTGTTATATTGTATTGATGAGAAATCAAATAATTATGTTGTTGCTGTAACATTGTGATGTATGGAATATGATTAGTGATCAAGAGGTGTGATCAAAATTTGACAATGGAAGGGGGGGGGGACAGCATAATATAGCTAGACATTAACCAATGCAGTTGTAGTAATCAAACAATCAAAGTAAAAATATCACTAATACACACAAAGGCACACAAAAACTGGTGTAAAAAGCAGACACAAAGAAGTAAAAGATGAGAAAATTTGAGAAAATGGGAAGAAAGGGAAGACCTTCTTACTTTTGTAGTTGACCCTTTCCTCCCAAGATATCTTAATTTACGCCCTTGGCTTAGTACGTAGTACACCTGGTTCCCATCTGCAAGGGGTCAAGTCTGAGTGACATTTACAAGTTCACACAGAAACTCAATAGTCTAGTGGATATGATGCCTGTCTAGCAATGAGGAGGTCGTGGGTTCAAATCAAACCTGAGTATGTTTGCCCATACTGTAAAAGTGGATATTTTCGCATGACTAATTTTTCACTCTCAGCTGAGTTAAAAGAGTTTCGCGTGTTTTTAATTCCCCGGAGCGAAGACATCAACCACTGGAACAATATTTACTTGTTTTTATTTTCGTGTTAGTTTTTGGTTGCGCAAAATGCACAAAAATGTCAGCACCGCAAAAATTTCCACTTTTACCGTAATATTTTTCACAGCTATTACTCTAAACACTGAATAACTAGTGTTCATTTATGTCTGTGAAGGCCAATTGGCAAGCAGTTGCAATAGTAATATACATCAATGCAAGAATCATTGATTAATTTGAATAGATATGCAATACCCACTGGTGTAAGGGAAGCAACCATCAGTGATAACCAGATTCC
This sequence comes from Diadema antillarum, assembly GCF_040938485.1. Taxonomy (NCBI): domain Eukaryota; kingdom Metazoa; phylum Echinodermata; class Echinoidea; order Diadematoida; family Diadematidae; genus Diadema; species Diadema antillarum. Next base: position 313,589 of record NW_027271867.1, on the reverse strand, counting down.
ATCGCTAGAAAAGTTCCCCTTTCTCTTTGGCGTACACCTTCGACTTTCTGCTAGATTTCCTTCAAGGGATTAAAAGAATTTTTTTTTTTCTAATTTGAGGTTTGAGCTATTATTAAATTAAACAATGCAACACCAAACCATAGATATGGTTTCTGAAAACTTGATGGGTACTGTTAGATTATGTGGTTTCTTACACTGTTTGTTCTCAGAGAATATTGGTCCGTAAATCTTTGGCCGATAACATTCTTTGTTGGGGAGTGTGTGTGTGTGGGGGGGGGGGGGATCGGAGGGGTATTGGTGGAAGAAGAAAAGGAAGAGGTTGAGAAAACCAAACTCAAACCCAGGTTCACATCCAGCCGTGTCTGGTTTCCAACGGTTACCAGAGTCGACGAAGGAGGGGAAGGCGAGGAAGATGATTGGGTAGACAGTGATGACAACAGAGGCGGATCCAGGAATTCCGTAAAGGGGAGGCGCTTTACAAAATTAAGGGGGATGCACACCGTTCCCCCCCCCTCCCCCCCGTTCTTTTTATATCTTTTGTTTTGTGGATCCGCCACTGGACATGCCATAGAGAAACAGAAAAATTGTTGGAGCCAACAGTGGTGACTTCATATCTGCTCTAGATGATGGTTCCCTTAAGTGGCTCTGATGGGGGGGGGGGGGGGGAGGGGTTGGGGAGGAAGAGAAAAATGTGTGACTGCAGAGATAATTGTGGTGCATGCTCTTATCGCAAGCAGTAGGTGCTGTTTACATTGTTGATGCACTTCCTAATACACACTAGTACTTCCATACCTCTGTGAGACATCTTAATTGCACTGAATGTACCGGAATGATGAGATCAAGTGATTTGCGGCAACATTTTTTTTTTTTTTTTTTTGCAAATTAGAAACTAGTCCGGAGATATGACATCTAGTTTATTAGTGAATTCACGTTTTAAAGAGACAGGGTGTGCATGCACTCAACACAAACACACACACAGACGCAGACCAGACAATCTCGGTGTACTGTTCATTGGAACTCAGTCTTGGGCACCTTGACGCTTTCATAAGATTACACAAAGCTTCGGTGGGTATATCAATAGGCACACACTCTTCTGGTCAGGAAAAAGCGGATAGACATCATCGCCATGGAAACCACGTCAGATTGGATTACAGCGGTTATCATTTTGCTTGTTACATAACCATTGAGGTCAGTTACATTATGTGCATTGCAGGAACAATGGTGTACCTCCGAGTACAATGCTTCCCTTGCTAATGCTATGAATACATGTTCACTGCAACGCCTGGTCTACTTTGCCAGACGAAGGCCAGAGGATCTAGAGACTGATGCGTTGTAATTTTTTTTTTTCGTTTTACCTTGCTTCATGTGACAATGGATGAACCTTGTTCCTTTAACAACTACCACTATGATGAACATCTTATGTGCTGTTATGTTCATTGTAAGACAGGCTTTCCTAGAGTTGTGCCTATGCAAGGGATGCATTAAATTTGATTGCCAAGTGCTGAATTTTTTTTTTCTGTCAGTGATTCATATCAGAACAAAATTGACATGAAGAACAAGATTGAAAATACATTTCTCTTGGATAGAGTGAGGTACAGTGTAGGATCAGCTGGTAATGGTTCCTTATTAACATTTTGGATCATTTGTGGACTTTACCCTGGCAGTATATATGGAGTATGAGTGGACAGTCTTGGGCGAAAGATGCAAGTTTTTCCTTTAAGCTTTCTCAAGATGCGGTTTCCATGAGAACGGGGCCATCATCAAGTACCACGATGCATCTTGACTTCCCGGTATGAATCAAGTCAAACAGAAATCTCGTCGGCACCCTTCTCCGGCGACGACCATGGCGGAGACAAAAGCGCTGGAGTGACGCGACCTTGACAATGCGCTTCTTCGGCTGTGGCGGCATTGAAGGATGGGGGGGGGGGGGGAAGGAGATGCGTCGCACCTTCTGTTTGCGCCCCGTCTGAACCAATAAATGCCACATCCTCCTCCCCTCCTCTCAGGTAGCGCGATTGTCCTCTCTTCGTTTGTGTAGAGTGGGTTCACGTTTACGGCCGGATGAATTGTCGGGGAGATGCTCCGGACATGGGCGCGCCTTGTCCCGTTTCTGTTTGTGGATGTGCTCAATGCGTCATCCAATAAAGACCTCGTCCAAAAAAATATTCCTGTATGTCTGTGTGTGTATGTGACCATAATTCGTTTTTATCGGCACCAGTTTCTGAGTCTTACCAGGAGGGAAATAATAGTCTAAGCTAAACAGACCTTGCTAGGGCAAAGTGGATCGTTTCTCCCTTTTATCCAAGAAATCTATATTGATATAGATGAATATAGATGAATATAGATAAATGTTTTATTTCTTCTGCAATGTTTTGCGGGTTCTTTTAAGGGATCAGATACGAACTTACTTTGCAAAGGGAATGGTTTCGATGATTTTATGATAAATCTACAGTGGAACTTGCCCAGAATGGGGCTTGGATGAAAGAAAAGTTTATTCTATAATATGAAATACTACCAATGATTGATAAAATTCATCATTTTTAAAGAGATATGGCATCAAAGTACAGCTTCTCCCCCACACATCAGCACTGGAGTTTACAGTTTAGGTCACCGTTGAACTACATATTGTAGCGTCATTCCTCTGAATGGAAACAGTGCTGAATGGATGAGGGGAAAAAAAAAGAAGAATCTGCCTGCACATTTAACCCATTGAACCCATTGAACAAGCTGATTTTTCCATGAGATGTATTTCCCAGTGACATCTGCCCAAGTCTAAAGCGGGACTAGTCTTCAGCAGGTTAAGGACTGTTCTTCACTCACTGTTTGTCGGGAGATTGATGAACCTGGTACTCAAACTGAAAGCGCTCCACAAAAATTTCTGCCAGAGTTTGCGAGAGATGTGGTCCATTCTCACCTCTATGGTGTTGAAGAGGAAGCGCTCACCTTGTTTGAGCCCCAAAGCGCGTTTCCATGACATTTCCCCTCCCCTCCCCCTTTCTCCCGAAAAGTTTCTATACCCATTTCAGAGTGTACTCATTCAAAGTCATCAGCATTCATTCTCAAATAAAGCCTTACCATCCAAAGCTGCTTATAGCATACATTCTCACAACGATAAACCCACACATGCACTATTAAGAACAGTACAATCGAGGAGAAATAAGCGTACGCATCACTTATTCATTTCTGTGAAGCTATTGAATCGTGACCCCTTTCCCTCCCCGAGAATTGATCCCCTCAACTGGTGAGAGAAGTCATTCATTAAAAGAGCTGCATGAGCCTGCTTTACGTGAATTAACACATTTTCCGTACGGCTCATTATTAAGTCATTCACTCCTTTAATGATTCATGAGCAACAGAAGTGCAAGTGTTAATCCCCATTGTGCATCTAGCATCATACGTTCACTTGCAACACAATACGAGAATCACTTCTGGTGGGACTGAGTTTGCCTGGTCTTTCAGTGATCGATGAAGGAAAGGGGAGCGTGCGTGCGGTGTCCAGGTTGGATGTTGTAGCAGAGCCAAAAACATCACATCTTTGGTAGATGGTGTGGTTCTACTGAATGGCCACGATGTCATGATTCCGGGAGCTACATTGTAGCTGGTGTCTGACTCTCTCAAAGAAAATTAAGCTTTTAGTGAGAGACGTAGGTACAGAGGTGTTACTTGTACGAAGTTTAGTCTCAGTTTAACAGACAGCTGATAGAAAATATATTGTATGTAGGAGATATGTGATGATTTAAAAAAAGAGTATATCTTCTCGGTCTTTCTGCGATTTAGGTGATTTAAAAGTGGTAGACTAAATATTTTCACAATTGCGTGGGAGGTTATTAATCCCCCCCCCAAAAAAAAAAAAATAAAAATAATAATAATGTCATGCGAACATGATTTTGTAAGAATGTTACAATCAAATTAAGTCATGATCATCTCAAAGTGAATTGTGATTTCAAAGAGCAAATTGATTATTGCTACGGCAACCCTCCCCCCCCCCCCAAAAAAAAAAAAAAAAACACCTCAGAGGATATTGTCAGTGAAGAAACTATACAGCAAAACATCACTCTTCTGAGGAGGATAACATTTTTGTCTCACAACCAGCATGCAACAGCCATTGATAACCCGTCATGTCAATCAAGAAAAGCATTGTCTAATCATCATAAATGAGTTGGCCCTGTCTGGCCATCAATTACATCATAATTGTTTGATATTGCCTTATTGATGGTGAGTTATACATGTGCAAATCAACAGGGTATTCATGAAATACCAGCAGGCCAAGTTGATGTGTAACCAAAGGTGAAACTCTTGTCACTGTTTCTACTCACACAGCTCACCCCAAGAGCATCAGAATGGGGAATGAGCATTAGAAGTGGACTTCTGGGATAGGCTTATTTAACCTTTCTGTACCTGCCTGACCCCATAGTCCGCCCGGCGCAGCTCGAGGCTTTAATGGCGCGAATGGCCATCAAATATGAACGGGTAATGGCCGCGTAGCGTCATGTGGAAACCAGTCGAAAGTCCACAGGGTTAGTATTCAAATCCAGTTTTTGTTCTCGATGGATTTATCGAACACGAATGCCATTGAGGGGTCAGGACGTGCTGTGCCATGGTGCAAAGATTTTACGCTATACTTATTTAAAGTTGTATGCACACTAAGTACGTGATTTGTTGGCCCAGAGGTCGTGACCCTTACTTCCCCATTATGATTGCTCTTTAAAAGAAATCAGACCCTCACCGCTTTCAACAATGGCAAAAAAAAAAAAGAAGAAAAAGAATACTGGAAGAGGAAGAAATTATGTGTAATCAGAGAGAAGGCTTAGAGTGCCGAGGAATTTCAAATTATGCCCTAGTCAGAGGATCAATTTTTGATGACATTATTTAGGCTGTGTTTATCATGAGAATCACGTTTCAAACCGCGTTTTGAACGGTGTTTGCAAATGTGGTTTGAAACGCAATTCTCGGGGAGCCGCGTTTATCTAACCATCATACAATCGCGATTCAGGTGTTGTCACTGCGCAGCTGCTTTGCGCAGTTTGACCCGGGAAGTAAAGGTCAACTGCGTATACCACCAAACATGCCTCCTCAGTCACACACAAATAATGGGCAGAGAGCACAACCAGAAACAGCTGGGATTTGACCTTGAGATGTAAACGCATTTCAAAACGGCATTGCGTTTATCTACTCACAGAACAGCGATCGTGGTCTCAAACGTGTTTCAAAACGCCCTTTGAAAGGCGTTTCAAAACGCCATTTCTAAACGCATTTGAAAACATGGTTGTGTTTATCTAACCCCTGAAAATGCCTCAAACGCGTTTAGGATTGTGATTCTGCCTCAAATTTTTTTTTAGATAAACGCAGCCTTGGTTTCTGTGGTGATGGGCAAAGTGTGTGGGTTCAGATGAGAAGTAGAAAGCTCTGAACTACTAAGTAAAAGGTCAGCCAGGGCTAACAACCTTCTGCAGTGGAATTCAGTCATGGACATGATCAGTATGATTTAAGAAAACAAACGGTGTGTGTGCACCAGGGTGTTGGGGGGGGGGGGGGGGGAGTGGGAGGAAAGAGGTCAGGCAGATTTGTGCATTCTAATCGGTTGGTTTGCCTGTTCATTTATCTATCAATAATTGCATGTGTGTGCATGTGTGTTGTGTATGTGTGTGTGTGGGGGGGGGGGGGGGGGTGGAGAGAGGGGGTAGGGGAAGACATGGGGCAGGATAGTCAGTTCTCTTCAGTGAGCTTGCCTGCTCATTTCTTATTTATCAATTATCCCCTGAAGAGTTTTTAATGATGTTGCACCTGGGAATGACTTCTTGTCATGGGGTAGCAGTGAACAACCCCCATACATTCAAACAACCTGTCAGTAAGTTTAGAGCGTAGCAATCTCTTCATGGAAAGTGCAAACAGTGAAAGCCATATCGCCACATGTTGTTACAACAACATTACAGTTTCCATTGCACGAATGCTGCAACAAGACATAAATTCATTATGTGACTACAAACCTAAAACTTGACAAAGCGAGTGATTTTTTTTTTCTTGCGTTGTTGCATAATATTCCGACAGTTTTAAGTTGAGTATCTGTGTAGAGGAACAGAACCCAGTTGCTTCTTGAATTTTCATGGCAGGGGAATTGTGATTCAAGTAACAATGAGGATGGGGTTCTCTCAACTAATCGTGTGTATGACCAGATTGTGGGTTTTTTTTTCATGATGGTGCATACTGATGATCTTTGTTCTGTAGCAGTAACACAAAGTAAAACAAAGTGGTTCTAATAAAAGGTGGGTCCTGCCTTATATTAGGACCTCTTTGTTTTGGACATCTATTTCAAAACCAATTTTCATCAAATAAACATTGAATTCAATTGAATTCTCTTTCATATTTTGTAAGAGGTTTCTCATCATCTCACAAAAAGTTGGAAACCTTAAGCCCCATCTCAACCAAAACTAGACCATCCCTTTAATATACATGTAGGTTATGCACTTGCACATTTTTCTCTTCCACTTTTAAATTCATTTGTGTATGTTGTGTTACATTACTTTTTTGTACTTGTACCTGAAAGGATGTATGTTCACAAGATTGGAAATATTGATATGAATGCAATTGAGAAATTACTGAAAGAGAATGAAGTATCGTTCCTTTTCAAGAAGCCGATGTAGCAAATTCCAACCTCCTGGAGGACAAACATTGAATACTTGTTACCGAAGGCCATGTAAAAACATCTAAGTTTACCAATAATTTACTTAAATTACCAATTAGAAAACAACAGTGACTGTGGAGTACTTCACAAATTTTACATAACATCTCCCCTTTGAACTTAGGAAGGAAAAGTATAAATATATAAACCCAACCTCTCAAAACACTGTAAAAAAAAAAACGAGGAAATGAAATGCACTCCCTCAGTTGCTGTCACTGAATACTGCTCAACTCTGTGCAGCACGTGGCTAGCTCACGACCGGATCGACGTGTCGCCGGTGAATGGGTGATAAATTTTAGATGTGAATTGGACTGCATGTTTCATTGACCTATCGCACGATTCCAAACCTCGGGTAGCCCCGCCCACTCCTATTGAATACCTGTCGGATGCTATCCCCGGTGTCCCAAGCCTCGACAGCTGGCTGACTGCCCTTCCTGATTGGTCGGGCACTCTCCAGAGAGGTGCGCTGGGCATTTTCAACCACTCTGAGGAGTTTAACCCATTGGAGCCTAGTCCCGAGAATACTTGGGCAGGGGTCTATGGGAAATGCACGTTACAGCAAATCAGTCCATCCTCAATGGGTTAAAAAGAAGCAGACCTCCCGCTTGCAGTGTACTGTGTGTAGGGTGTGGTCAAGCCCCCTCCAATTTGACTATTTGTAAAAAAACAAGCTTATAAAGAGTACAAAGTATGTAATTATATTTGATATTATACTTTATGATTTGTACGTATTACAAAATGTGAAACAATGTAATTTGTCAAATGTATACTTTGTATAATGTATCAACTTTTTGGGATGGAAATAAAGTATGATTAAATTTAACTGAGCTGAACTGAACTGAATTAAATTGAATTGAATTGAATTGAATTGAATTAAATTGAATACACAGGCCTAGTGCACCTTGATGTCCTATTTTGTGGTTGCTTCAAAACATTCCATTTGAAATTTGCAGTTTGCAGATGCCGAGAGCAATATTATGCACTAGCTGTCTATCTACATTTTTATCTTTTATCATTCTCTCTCTCTTTGTTTGCGTATGATGGGTGTTTTTGCCAAATGTTTGGGCCTCATTGATCCATTTTAATAAGCTTAGCTGATCTATGGAATAGGAGGTATCTAGGACCAGCAGGTGTCTGAAGAGAGGGGGGAGTGGGAGAAATAGATAGAGCATAATATAGAGAATGGAAGAGAAGGAGAGAGAGAGAGAGGAGATAGGGAGAAAGATAAGTCAGAAAGAGAGATGGGGGAGAGAGAGGGTTGTATAGCTAGAGCTTATAGAGAAAAATATTAGAACAGAGAAATCAGGAAAGAGAGTAGAAGAGAGAGAAAGATTGATTAATCAAGAGAGAGAGAAAGGGGAGGGAGAGAAAAATGATTATTTAAAGAAAACAAGAAATTACTGATATATGACAAAGGATATTATAAAAAGAGAAGGGGTATTGAAGTAGTTGCAGATACATAGCTGAATAAGTAGATAAGTAGATACATGGTATAGATGAATATTCATGTATATTTATCTATTTCCCAGTAAATATACCTGTCTGTTAATAGACAGGTATATCTACTGGGAAATAGATAAATACATGAATAGATATATGGTTGACCAGAGAGGTAGAAGAAGATATAGATATGAATCATGGATAAATATATAGGTACATGAATATATGAAGATATATGAAGATATAGTATCATGAATAGATAGAAACATAAATGAATAGATTAATAGATAGATGAGAATGTAAGAGATAGAGAAAGTTGGATACTCTGAGAGAGACTTCCAGGTGATCAAAGAAGAGGGTGACTAAGGAAAGGTGAGGGTTCATTGGCCAGAGCAAATCAGTTTGAGAGGCAAATATTAAGAAGAAGAGATGGAGTTGTCGTTGAAAACTTGGGTACACAGTTGCCACCACTTATACAGGACAAGTACTCCAATAATGTAACACAGCTAATTTCACACTCACTCTTTTTAATGGAACCCAAAACCTAGAAAGAAATGTGGATTGAGTGAAAGCAGCGACATTTAGTAGAATACATCAGCGAAAGTTTGAGGAAGATCAGACAATCTGTGCAAGAGTTATGTATTGTTAAAGTTTTGGTGTTGGAACCGCTGAATGAGGAGACCACTTGTGTTTATGGCATGTGTGGACAACAATAATAAAGAAAATATAAAGAAAATTCAACTTGCTTTTACTTTTACTTTTCTAGCATAATGAAAGAGCATGTGACTAACTGCTTTCAGAAAGCAGGGGGAATGATTACTACCCTTAACATATGTCAATATCAAGTTGATGGAATGTGTAATTTTCATGAAAATCATTTTTTGTGGAGTTCCATTTATATTTTCTTTATATTGTTGTCCACACATAACGTCATAACCTCTAGTAGTCTCCTTATCCAGCAGTTCCAATACCAAAACTTTACAAATTCATAACTTTGTCATCAATTTTCCGATTTTCCTCAAACTTTCACTGATGTGTTCTGCTAATGTTGCTGCTTTCACTCAATCTACATTTCTCTGTGGGTTTTGGTTGCCTTTAAGGCTAAAGTTCAGTCTACAAAGAGTTACATTCACACAGAAAAGATAAATCCCAAGTATACTTGGGCAGGCGACATTTGGAAACGTGTGTTATAGCAGAATCAACTCGTCCTCAACGGCTTAATGTTGCTGTGATATATCCCCGTAAAAGTAGCGTTCCCATAAATCTGAGTCCTGATTAAACGGTGTTGACTGTACTCGTCATACCTGCCTGTGACATTCCTTTGAAGTAGAATTGCTTCAGTGTTGTTGTTTCTTTCCCCTTTATTAGTCTAAAGCCCATTTGCTCAAAGCTCAAAGCACAGGTGGGCAAAAGTGTTTTCCCATAGGTGGATGCATTTCTAGTATCTTTGGAGTGGTTTTGCCTCGTGAAATTGTCTCGTTTTCTCACATATTGCCTTGCAGGCCTTGTCATTCATCTGCCCCTATTTTGGCTCTATGAATATAAATTAGCTTTAAGCCGCAGAAGAAAAGAAGAAAGAGACTGCGATTTCTACCCCTCTTGAGTCTATGATCTTCGGATGTTCCTCCCAACAGCCGAAACCAAATCGTGTCATCAGACCACACTTTACTTTCTTGATTTCTCGTAGAGTAACTGTTTAATCTCAACAAGGGATTAGCCCTTCTCTTTGGAGATATTTGATTTCAGGCATCCAAGCCTTCCTGAATACCAGTGAACTCGAGTTACGACGGTTTGCCTTTGTGAACTTTTATCCCAATTTTTCTTGCCAAAGTCCTCAATTTCTTAATTGCGTCCTCTCTGGTTACGCTCCCCAGCCGACAACGAGTCTACCTGTATAATCTTGCTCAAAACGTGGCAGTCGTAAGTGCGTAAGTGTGCACCCCAGGATCTACCCATCTGAGCTACACGTTAGATCTGTTTTCATTCCCCGTAAATCCTGAAAAGATTATACAATGATATGGAGGTAGTTAGTGAGCCCAGAAGCCAGCAAATGATCTCACAGTATCACTGCAACTGGGATGGAGGTGTCACCAGTTGGAGCATTTCTGTGAAGTACCAGTATCATATTTGCAAGTTTTATAAGGAGGGGTTCATTAAAAGAGCTGTGGCCAATGTTAGTAAAGGCAAATTCTTCACTAGTAAAAAATTTAGTCTGAAAAGGAAAGAGCTAGTCAATTTTTATGAGCACAACAGTGAAAACTTGATCAAAAACCTGATGAAATTTAAGAAAGTTATACAATTGTGAAGTTTTGTTAATTAATGTTCACAAAACAATTATTGACTAGTCCCAATATGAATATACGTATGAGTGATTGAGTTGATAATGTCATTGCCTCGAGCTTATAATATAATGTGTACACCGAAGCTTGAATTTCCACTTTTTTTTCTCTCATGTTAAAATGCACTGTAGCGTCAGTCTCATAAATTTCACTAATTTTTATTTTTCTAAAATATTTTGGCACAGATGGAACTGTTCCCTTATCATGTACTAAAAACAGGTCTGAATACATTTTTCTTGGAAGAAAAATGAAACTTGGTAACATTTGTGTTCAAACCAATTGGAGAGCTGCTCATCATCTAAAGAGTTACCAATTTTTCTACTCTCTAAACTTGTAAAGTTCATGATTTCTTTTTTTTTAAGGGGGTGTCTCATATATTTCCCAAGTTGGAACTGATCCATGTCTCTGATTTTTCTGTTTTCATACAAGGCAAGATGAAATAAGGATGGCATTTCTCTCTGAAAATAGAATGTATAATAGAATTTGACAAATGACAACACCCAAGTTTGGAGTGTAGTCTAGCAGTGGTGGACCAATCAGAATTCAATTTCACAATGTGCGTATAGTGACAGGGCTATGACCTTCATGGACAGGTGTAATAGGGATTGGTGTAGTGTCGGCTTTGGAGCTGGCTACGGCAGATATGAAATAACTAGTGAAGGTTTGGTGTAGGATAGATCAAGATAAAAGAAGCTTAATGGTCGTATATATCCCTTGTGCAAATGTCACGAAATTTTGCATGGTTGAAGAATCACATCTCCCTGCATTGTGCATGAAGTCTTATAATGATAAACCTCAGAGTATTATCATTTTTTTTAAAGATGAAAAACTGACCACATTTCACTCAAGACTAGATGCTCCTTTTTATACTGAGAATAACGGTTGGATTTTTCTCAGGGTAATAAATTCACTGGAATTCCACAGTATTGCTTCCCCCTCCATCATAAAGAAGTTTTCAGATTTATTATTTCTGAGGAAAGGCCTGAAAATATCACCTGCCTGTACTATACCAGCTTATAAAAGGAATCCAGTTTTCATGGTTGTGAAAGGGACACATGAACTTTTAGTTTCAAGTTTATGCTATTAGGTGAAAAGCACCAAACACAACAGACTGAATATAATGGAATTGTTATCCTTGAGTTTGATGTGTTTGTTGATCGTATGATATGATAATATGCACCACTATACATTTCAAAACTTTCTGGCTACCAATCTTTATACTGGATTTTGTTTTTCAGTGACTTTCTCTTGTTTGTGATTTTTAGTAAGTGGGTATTCCTGTTCATATATCAACATCTTGAAATATGTTTTCATTATGATTTTTGAGCCTATTAGGTAGAGCAAAATTATGGATAGTTATTTTGAAGTGAAAACATGAGGAAAAACTTAGAGGGAAAGTAGAAGAAGACAAAGAAGATGAAATATCTTTCTATGGTTCTGACAGAAAAAGGAAATCAGACATTATGAGGCTGTTTGTAAAGAAAAATGGATAGCGACGAATATCATTTGGGGTGAAGAGATTAATTATGGTAGAAAGAAATGGCATAAACTGTAATACTGCAACAGTGGATGCACAAAAGTATCAGTGTGTGATTCTCATATAGTGTAATAGAGCAGTGAAGAAGAAAAATAAATACACACTGCAACAACAACAGCACTGGAATAGTTTCTTCAGGAAATTTTGATTTTTTTTCCCCCTTCCATTTGAATTGGTTGTATTAATATTCATATCGCCAACCAAAGTTAGAGGGCATAAAATGTACAGAGAGGGTCCATGAGAAAACAAAAGATGGAGGATATGAAGGGAAGAGAAAGCTAAAGAAGCAGTCACTATCAATGTGAAACATGAGAGAGCTTGACGATGAATAAAACCAATGATCTTGGATTGGATAAAGAATTGTGAAACAACAAAACTGCAGAGAACAAATTATGGACAGAATTGAAGCTGATAATCTTCAAGTCTAGAGAGGTGGCAGTAGATTAGATATAAACTTTTTTTTTCTCAGACAGAGAGGTGCCAGTGAAAATGGAGATACTTTGCAGCGAGTGTAAACAGAGTTTGGCGATGCACGGTAGTGGCTTCGACGACTACCACGGAAACGTGACACTGCCGTGTTCCAAAATCTGAGACTGGGGGAAGGTAAATAAAATGCAGATTTAAGCTAAAGGGGCAGAAAAAGAGCGAGGAAGAATTATTCCAGAGACAAGATAGTATTCATTCATTCTACCACATGAACTCCTCCGACAAACGTGGCGGGTAGAAAAACATTGGCGTTACCGTCGGTAACCGGACCCTCCGAACGGCTTCATGTTTTATTCTGGCTCCATTGGGCGTTGCGCGTTAGACATCGCGGGATCGTCCGCATCCGCGTTGAATCTATTTTCTCCGGCCGGCAATGAACCGGCCCAAATTCCCGCGCACGTCTCGGCAATGCGCAGTCACAGGTCCCCCGGCCTTCCCCCATCCCGTCCCCTCCCCCAACTCGGCGGGTCGGTCGCCGGTCATGCACGACCGATTACATCTCAATCCGAATTAATGAGTTTATCATTAGGGGTTGATTCGTGTGCAGCGTGTTTGTTTACAGGCGATTTGCAAGTTATTAGGAATTAATCAAGCTTAGAGATCCGGTGGCCACCAATTTGACTTGGATGAGGATGGGAGTGGGGGTGGTAGAAGGGTGATGGTGGAGGGTGGTATAAAGGGGCATAGAGATATCTGGCAAGGGGTGGAGGGCGGAGTTCAAAGGGGGCTAGGAAGGGGGCTACAAAGGGATTCATGGGGGGAGGAGTGGTGCTTCAGGGTGCTCGTAAAGATTTTAAGTCAAATGTGCACTCTAATTACAGGTTTCCTTTAATGATTCTAAGAGTGAAATGAACACAGTTAAAGGCCCCTGTGACATTTGCAGATGAAAAACAAAACAAAAAACAACAAAACAAAGCCCAGCTTGAGTGCTTCTACATAGTTCTAAAGTGTGAGTTAGGGGTAAAAATGAGCTATATTTGAAAATGTTAATCAGCATAAATCAATGTTAAGCATTGTTGAATATACAAAATGTGAACAACAGTTTCATTAATCCATTCCATTTCCTGAATAAGCTGTCACTGTGACGATTTATTGAGAAAATTTGTGATATCCTCTTCATACATTTGCGACTTTATTGCCAAATTTTTGTATGGTAGGGTGTTTTGTGATACAATGTTCAGAACTATTTATGGATCAAATGTGATAATTTGAACAGGTTTTTTTTTTTTAATTTTTTATCCCAATTTTTTCTGCTCCCAGTGTTGAATATGGCTTTAAGATTAAAGGTGTTACATTTTGTTTTTATCAGTTATAAGAGAGCATGCAAATCAGATGAGTTGATAATGCTATCGCTTAAAAAAACAAGCCAAACACATAAAAGATAAGTGGCTAACTAGAAGGATGGATAAGAAGTTTGATGGGTAGATATGGTTTACCTTAGGTACGTTTGCAATTAGATAGATAGATAGATGGATAGATAGATAGATAGATAGATAGATAGATAGATAGATAGATAGGTAGAAAGAGAGGTAGATTAGTAGATCAATGGATAGATAGGTCGGTATATAGAAAGATAGATGGATGGATGGATAGATAAATAGGTAGATAGATTTGTAGATAAGTACGTAGATAGGTAAATAGATTGAGAAATATTTAAGTAGAAAGCTAGATAGCTAGATATCTATAGGTAGATAAATAGTACATGAAGAGACCAAGATCTGTAAGTGGCAATGCTTACAGGTGATTGTGTAGAAACATACTGAAAGGGATGATGCTTGTTGTTCTGAAGGTTTGTTAATTCAAAAACACACAAATTTGGTGCACCTAGAGGTTCATTAATTTGAAAATGAAAAAGGGTTCATTATTATCCAAACATTTGTGGCGTTATTCCAAAGGTTCATAATCCTGAAAATGAGAAACGTATGGTTCACTGTTCCGAATCTTCATTTATCTGATAGTGAAATTAGGTTCATAATCTGAAAATGTAAATATGGTGTGTACTAAAGGAAGCTTCAGAATTAGCTTTTTCATTTTTGGATTAACAAGCCTGCAGAATATCAAACCTTATTCATTTTTGGAGTAACGAAACTTTGGAATAAAAGATGTAGCTCATGAAGCAAGGAGAGGACTTGTAGCCTCAAATATAGCTGATTTAGCTGGCATGAATCAGGATTCATCTGCCTCTCCTACGGTGATGTTGGCTACCCTCTTAGGGAGCGGCATGGGGTGCACTTGTTGACCCCATTCTGCCGTGGTGTCCATGACTCGTGAGTCAAACTCAAATTCTCACCCTCACCTGGCCCCATCCTCTGGTCCAAATTTTGTTTTGTGCATATCTGTGTTGTTGTTGTCCTTTTTCACATCTAGGACAAGAATTGATGGTGCAAACCAATCACCAAATCCATCACCTGCCTTGCATAAGCCAGACTTTTGGTCACTGATCTCGATTCAATTCAGATGGACAAGGACAACATCTATTCCCATGGAAGAGAACCCTGAAATAACATTTGTCCATCAAAGGCCCCCACCACTCACTGGTCTTGTATTTGACGTAACAACCATCTATTACTATTTTGTGCTGCATCAAGAGCTCAGTAGCAACAAAAGGTGCTCCCGTGGTGGTTTTTCACCTGCGGTGATGTGACACTTGTGAAGAATTTTATGTTGGAGTGAAAGTGAGAAGGCCGGAAGGTGAATTTCACTGGATGGACTTGTCTTCTTCTTTTTTTTTGAGGGGGGGGGGGGAAGGGTTGAAGGGGAGGGGGTGGTGGATAGTGGTAGGAAAAGATTGGTATGGTAGGGTAAGAATGGCTGAACAGGTGAATCTTATTTATTTCATCTGTGCCAAAGAGGAGGCAAGCTAGTGCCCTCTGCATCATGGCCGTAGTATGACAGAAGGGCGTATCTGAGCTCTGGACTTGGAGGAATAAAATTGAGTAAAGTTTGGGCAATTGCATCTGTTGTAGAAGCCACAGAAATATTGATTGTAGATGTTTGATGATGGAGTTTGTCCTAGGTTTTGTGCTTTATACTCCAACGATTGCTTTCTAACATTTCTTAGTTTTGCAAGCTATTCATTTCATTTCCAGGGTTAGAGTCGGTTTATTGAGATATACTTTTCTGCCAACAATGCTGGGCGAGCACCACATTGTTCTCTTTATGACAAATGGGCTTATGTATAGATACATCCTTTTTCAATCAAATTTACTACCAAATTCTGTCTGTCTATCTATCTATCTATCTGTCTGTTTATCTATCTGTCTATCTATCTATTTATCTATCTTTCTTTCTGTCCGTGTGTCTGTCCATACTTCTGTCACTTCAGTGACATTGTAATGAGCTACCACAGTTGTGTCCTTTTTCCATTCAACTTTTTGAGACATCTTTATACCCCCGCCAAACGAAGTTTGAAGGGGGTATATAGGAATCAGCGGACGGTCGGGCGGTCGGTCGGGCGGTCGGTCCGTTGCAAATCTTGCGTCGCGAACTACTTCCTCAGTTTTCAACCGATTCCCATAAAACTTGGCACAGATGTGTGCCTTGGGTTGTAGATGTGCAAGACGTATTTTCTGACAGTACCCAAAAGTACGTTGCCATGGTAACGGCATATTATGGGCAAAAATGGGTACAAATCTTGCGTCGCGAACTCCTCCCACAGTTTTTGATCAATTTTTATGAAATTAGGTACAGATGTTCATCTGAATATGTTAATGTGCAAGACACATATTTCCGCAGTGGCAAAAAATGCGTTGCCATGGTAACGGCATGTTATTGGTAAAATATAGGGCAAAATGCTTCATGGCAAAACTGCTTCATCAGTGTTCTTCCAATTCTCATGGAATTCATATTGAATGTTTGTCTTAGGATATAGGTCAGCATGACACATTTCTTGACAGTGACAAAAAGTATGTTGCCATGGTAACAGCTCACATATTATGAGCCAAAATGATGGAAAATTTTGTGTTGCAAACTACTTCCTCAGTTTTTTGCCCAATTTCCATGAAACTTGGTACAGATGTGTGCCTTTGGTTGTAGATGTGCAAGACGCATTTTTCGACAGTACCCGAAAGTACGTTGCCATGGTAACGGCATATTAATGGCAGAAGATCAAGGAAAGATCTTGCGGATTTAACTACTTCCTCAGTTTTTTGACCAAAGCTTATGAAATGTTGTTTTGACCAAAGCTTATGAAATGTTGTTTGGCGGGGGTATAACCAGTCGCTGTAGCGACATTTCTAGTTTCATCTTCTGTGAATATGAAGGGAGATAATATTAACCCATCAATGTCTCATACAGAACTGGTCCTCTGGTGTAGAATTATACACCTACAGAGCATAATAGTGAATGAGTTAAATTGAAAATTCTGGAGTCATTAGTTTAAGTGCATCAAATCAGGAGTGCTATATGAGAGGCTGTATACCTTTCATATTAATTTTCTCATTTTCAGCTAGATTGCTGAAGGTGATATCAAAACATTTCCTCAGAAAATGGCTACAGGCCTCTGTTACAAATGATTGTAGAGGAAGATAAAAAAAAATATATAAGGGAAAAAGAACATGAGATTATTAGTAAAAGTGCTAAAATAACACCTGTACCAGTATGGTGTACTCTATTGGTGTTTGAATCATGTTAGGTGTAAAGTCTTGTGTAGAGAGAAAAAGAATTTCTAGAAGGAAGATGAAATATGAAGATATGTTGAGTAGAGAGGGGTGTTTAACAAAAAGTCAAGTGTGAAAGTGAGAATGTTTTCCCACAGCACTGAAGCACAAACCAATCAAGTTAAGCGTACGTTAGCTGAGAAAGCAAACAATTTTTCCAGTCGTTCTACTTTTCACTTCCCATCTCTTCAACTTCGGCTACTGCCATCCCCTTCGTCCCCCCCTTACCCCACCCCACAACACACAAACACTTTTACTGGTTTTATCTCTCCTGAACTTGTAATGTAACTGTACTGCTTGTTTTTTGTTACTACTGTGTTTGTATCCTTAGAAATCAAACAAACAAAATTAGGAGATGATTCGCTACCGAGCCATTTCAATTTAGTGGGTTTGTTTATCGGGGCAAAGCACTTGACGAAAAGTCCCCCTAAGCCATTTCAGGTGTTCTTGGCTCCTCTTCCTTCATTAACCCCCCCCCCCCCATCTCAATCTTTCTCATAAAAAAGGGACAAAAAAAAAAAAAACAGATACAGAAACAGGTAGAAACAGTAAAAATTTTGCTCAGAAGCGAATTCAGGTACAGAAGCAATCGTCGTGATCCTTAGGGGGGTCTCGTTTTCCCCGGCTCAGGAATTATTCAATATCGTCGATCAAATTAAAACCTCCACCAGGTGTGAGGGGGGCAGCGTGATGAATTCTCTGCTACCGCCGTCCCCGTTTTTTTTTTTTTTTTGTCTAATTTGATTTACAGCCAAATCAAATTGCAGCGTAATCTGTTTGGACAGGCGCAGACAAATGTGTTCTCATCTTGGAGACTTTCCAGCTGACGAGTAATTTGAAAATGATGAGATATGTATTTATAGGCTTGTGCATTTCAAGAAGTAAAAAAAAAGCGTAACGACTTTGTAAGATTGCAAGGTGCAAAAGAGAATTTCCAGGATTGTAGTTTGTTACCAAAGTGAGTGAGGAATTCTAAATTACCTTCTTTTTTTTTTTTGCTGTATCTCTTGATTTGCCTGAGAACTTACAAAGTTTCTTTCTTTTTCTCTTTTTCTATGACTTTCTGCTGTTGAACTACCCAAAGTGTTTTTGTTTCACCAGAATATTTTGTGCTTGGAACACTTTCTTTTATACATCATACAGGATTTGTGTGTTTGTTTGTTTCTGTGTATGTGTGTGTGTGTGTGTGTGTGTGTGTGTGTGTGTGTGTGTGTGCTGGTGTGCATGTCTGGATTTAGTTTATGTGGCTATTTAGGAAGCACTTCAAGGCCTTGTGAGCAAGCTACTTGTACCACAAGACCTGCTGGTTTAAGTTCCCTCAGAAGGACTGCTGGTGAGGACGCAAGCGTTTGCTGCCTGTAGACTTGAACCGGGGACCTTGTGATTGAGAGTCTGTGTTTTTGACCACTGAGCCACAAAGGCTGATGTGTCTCCAGTATTGTTTCTCTTTAATTGGCTGCATGCAGTCACATGGTACCTTCTACATTTACATTCATCCAGTATATGTTTTATGAATTGCATTAACTGACATTATACTCATTGTATTTTTTTTTTTTTGTGAAATATGAAGACCTTTGATGTCTTTGTGATGTCATAATCAAACCAGGGGCCCGTTTTATAAAGATTGGTCATGAGATTGATCTTACGATTGATGCGATTCAAAAAGGTTATGCTTGATCTGTTACAAAATCTGCGCTTCACATCAAGCATAAATATCTTATAAAACAGACTTTACTAGGATCAGTATTAATCTATGCTCGATTCAATGAGTTACGCTCAACAAAACAAGCGTAAGATCAATCGTAGCTCTATATGAAATAGCCCCAATTGGCTGTTGCATTTGTGTCACAGTCAAACTGCTTTTGAAGTGAATACTTTTCGTGTTCTGCTGTGTGTGTTGTCTGTGCTTTCTTTAGCACATGTGTTTTATCTATTATTCATCCCTCTCAATTTTCATTTTTTTAATAACTGAGAACTTCTTCTCTTGTTCTCCCTTTTAATGACATTTCTTCAAGTTTTTTCTCCTCATTATCAAATTTCCTCTTTTTTCTTTAATACATGTCCATTCCCAATTCACTTTAAGATTTTTCTTTTCTTCCAGTATTATTTCTAATTTTCGTTCTCATTTCTGTCTATCTCTCCCTCTTGGTCTATCTATTCTATTTGTAATTAGAATTTCTCTTTTTCTCTTTCTTTCCTTATAGTCCATCTCTTTCTCTCTGTCTCTCTCTCTCTTTTCTCTATTTGTACCATGTTTGGTCGTTCTGTGTTATTTCTTTCTTTCTGTATCTTTATTTCCTTTTCATAGTACCCCCAGGGAAGATTCAAGCAGACAAAGAGGGAAGATGCATGATGTTATTATCGGAGTGTCAAATTCAATTAAACTTTCAGGACACCCATTCTGCTGCATTCCGCACCACCGGGATAGGGAAAAGGGAGAGGGGTGGCACTAATTAGGGACGCTGCGGAGGAGCGGACGTAATATGACGTGTCCAGATAAAAATGTTTTTCTTTAATCTTCGCCGATCGGCACGCTCGTCACCTGTTGGAATCGTAATGGATGGGGAAGTCTGGGGAAGTGACGTCCTTTGAGCTGGCCCACGGCACTCTCTCTCCCTCTCCCTGGGAGGGGGACAACTTGCACCCTTGTTAAACATCCCTCATCCCCTGGTAACACATTCTCATCCCCTCCCCCCACTCCCATCACTTTCTGCTCACTCTAGAAGAACATGCATATAGAACGTCCCAAGTGATTTTCTGTGTTAATTGCAAACGTCGGTATTCTGTCAAAGTAACATTCATGTCGCTCGTGCGTCCACTTGCAACTAGCTGCATCTCTTGACGGCCGATGTGTTCCACTCGTCCATCGCTACGTTCATCCAGCGGGGAAAGTGGGTCGGCTTGAAGTATTCACTGACCTGTCATAGCGTATATATCCAGGCCTCGTAGGGCATCGTCCCCTAATTGACACCGAGCCTGACCGTTAACAAAGTTTCCCCGCATCCCGTCGGCATGGCGATGTATCATCATAAGCTGTTGTGGTGGTATCCTCCTCTTTTGTTTGTGTCCCACTTCGTGGTCGAGCAGCTGGCTTTGCCTGTGTGGCCCAGTTTTCCCTCAAATTGTTTCCTGGTTATGGCTCTGAAAGATTTAATTCAGTAGATGACAGTGTTCATCTTTAGATGTACGTTTCTCTTGAAAATCAGTGATTTGATCTTAACAAAAGTGAAAGTATTCATTGACTTTCTGTCTAAAACTCTCTTGATGCAGTTCAAATTAAGGCATTCGTCTTTTAATGTACATTCTCTTAAAAGTCTTTTGTATAGATTTGATTTAAACAAAAGGGAAGTGTTCATTGACTTTCTTACTAAAGCTCTTAGTCTATGTTTGCTACAAAAGAAGTCATATCAAATTTAAGTTAAGTCAGTACCTCTTCCAATAACTTCCTCCTCAGAACCCCTTCCCCTTCCCACCACCACCCAAGGTTTGGTATAAGGGATGAAGGGGGCTGTTGGATGCTGAGTCATCTCCATGGTACCCATCTGAAGAGTGGAGAGTTGCCACCGACCATCATCCCCCTTCCTTTTCTCCCAGTGGTTGGCAATCAGAGACTGTGGCACTCCTCCTCAAACCCTCCGGGCGATCGGCGGAGATAGGAGTCGGCGGACGGACTGAGAGGGGATTTCAGACTCGGAGAATGATCTGTTTGTGATCATATATTTCTGAAAGGCATTTCTCTGAAGGCACTCAAAGTTTTGGAGCATTCACAACGCTAAAGTATATCTCCTTGCGCACTGACTGTGAATTGCCGACGACAATACTTGTGGCAACTCTGTTCCAAAGTCCATTGCTCCTGATAAAGAATGCAACTCTTGATATATGCTTATACACATAAAGATGATGTTAAAATGTGCTTGCTGTCGTGGTGGAAGTGAAAACAAAGCCAAGTTTAAGAATATGTTTTAAAGTTGCAATTAAGAGGTCAAACAGCTCAGAACGTACAACACGCATCCAGATTTCTCCAAACTTGATTATACCTAACTGGTTTACCAAACAAGGTCCTATATTGGTGTGGAAGCCCCCCCCTCCCTCCCAACACACACACACACACACACACACATACAAGAACATTTCAAACTTCCTTTCCTTGTCATGGGGTGTATGCACAGAGAAAGTTGGGAAAAAGATTGAGGAAGAGGAGGAGGAGGAAGAAGAACAGAAGAGGGAGAAATAGAAGGAGGAAAAATTGGAAGAGGTTAGAGAGGAGAAAGAGACTTAGAAGTCATTTAGTCTTGCATTAAGCATTGGTGTTTTTACCTGTTAGTCTATGAAATTTGAGTAAGGGAGAAGTCTTTTTTTTTGGGGGGAGGGGGCAGGGGAGGTAGAGGTTCGAGAGTGGAGGAGGGGAGAGGGGAAGTCAAGAAGCTGAAAAGATGAGGCAGTAAAATGTACATGGAGATTTCAGGGTTAACTCATTTAGTCAATTGCTTACAGAAACTGGATGTTTCTTCTTGTGATTCAGCAGGGAGTACCATTTCTATGAAGTTATGGGTTAAGGTTTAGGAAAGAATGTTCATTTGAGGCTTGACTGTACAGATTTTACTACCAGGGAGCGGGGAGAGGGGAGATTTTTGAAGCACCTGTAAGAAGAAAATGACACGCTTGTCTGATTCTGTGTGATAATTTTCATAAGCTACCAAAGTGAAGGTGTAACAATTGAGTAATTAGGGAAGGGGAGTGATTTCGGAAGGAGTGATCCCAGGCAGCTCCCCCCCCCTTCCATTTGCTAGATGTATGTTCTTCTCAGGTAATAGTCTAGAAGAATGCGTGGAAGGTGAACATGCCTTATTCGGATGGGCGCGAGATCTACAGATCTCTCGTTTCATTAGAGTATACCTTCAGATTAAAATACGACTTTGTGATGGTAACTTGCATTTATGACTCTAGTTTGGTTACACATAACCTGAAAAAAATCTTAATTTCAGTGTTTTTTTTTTTTCACTAGAATCATTCAGATGGAAATTTTTCTCATATGTGTAACCTCTCACAGTTACTCTTTATGAGGTGAAGATGGGGAAGGGTTGGGGTAGAGCCAACGGATTTTTACCCCCTGCTTGTATGTCTCTTCCAGAGGAGATAGGAGGATGATGGAGGAGGAAGGGGTAAAGGGGTAAAGGGGCGGGGGGGGGGGGAAAGAGGAGAGTCGCGGCTAATTAACTTGGTGTCGGGGGGCGCATTGTGTTGGTGGGCTTGTGGGATTTGGAAGTCGGTAATGGTTTTGAGGAATACGAGACAATTTGTTCCCGTCTGTACTCTTGACCTTGCAGGGGGGCTTTAATGATGCTCAAAATTCATTACCACCACCCTTTGTCGGGGGGGGGGGGGGGGGGGATAGGGATGACTTCTTCTTTTTTCATTTGCCTTACTATCTGCGCCTCCTTTGACACCAATCCCGCAGGAATCATTTCATTGTCTCGCCCATTTGCAGGCATTTCGTCAGATTCCGTCATGCACTTTTTTCGGTGTTATTTAATTTGGCATTGTTGTAGTTTGTGTAAAGATGCATGACAGGCAGATAGGAAATTTGAAAATCTTTACCGGTTGGTACCAGGTACGATTGATTCTAGAGTACTTTGACTCAGTCGTTCTGCTCCATTGTCTTATTTTTATATTTGAAGACACAAAATAGAATATTCACCTTCACCGTCTAATGTGGCTTGTAGTTGAACGTTGAATGCTGTCTGAGCTCAAAGGGACTCTGAGCAATTGAATGCTATTGAATGCTGTTGAATCCCATTGAAAGCTATTAAATGCTTCTCAGTAATAGCAGCAACATAGTTGCTAATTTTTTATAGTTGTCTAATTTTCACACTGGCATACAAAAACATTTTTAGTGTCTAATACATTCACGATCAGGATTGTAAACAAAATAGAATATGACTTTATAATCAATGTACGTGTGTATGTCCTGACAAATGTTCTCTTTTCATATTTGCTAAATAAGAATTAATTTTAATGATAGTGTAGACACAGGATTTGTTGTTGTTGTTGTTGTTGAAGCCAGATGAACTGATTATGAATTACTCTGTACTTGGAGTGGCAGGAAATTGCAATTGAAAATTGAAATGAATTGAACTGAATTGAATTTATTCTCATATTTGAAAACAGAACCAAAAACATTACATTACATATCACACGACAAACAATCATCAAAATCATGAGATTATAATTCAAAACATGAAAGAAAAAATGTATTGCTACAAAACTAAAGCAGTGGTATCAGATAATCAACAACACAAGGCTATCTGTGAGTAAATGACAGAATCAAAGCTTAGGTCTGTTATGAATAAAAGTGTGAAATATCAATGGAACCAACTAAAAGCAATGCTTGTAGGTACCAGTGAGTTCCTAAGATTGAATGTGTTTCATATACACAATGGGCAACAAAATTAGCCACGAGAATAAAGACACAACATTTTTGCTGACATTTATAATAAACAAAAATTAAAAATGGAAAGAAGAAAGAAAGGTAGCTGTACTATGGTCATTGAGTGAGTAAAAAAGTAAAAATAGATTGTTTTAAAGCAACAGCTCGATCAGCAAAGGTCGACATTTTTATGTGTAAATAAGTCACAGCAAGTTCATGTATTTTATCCACTTTCTGCTTTAACATACATGAACTGAGTAATGATATATAAAAATAATTCACTGAAATAATTTAACAAATTTAGCAAATTTAACAACACGCAAAAATATCACAAACAGACAGGCATTACTTCACTCATGATAGACCCAATGTCAAATTGTAAAAACAAAACCTCACAAAATGTCTCTGACCTCTTCACTCGCAAAATATCTGTATGTGAAAATAACAGCTTTTACAATATTGTCATAGAAACATAAAGATATATCTAAGTATGTTGATGTATATAGACACGCATTATATGTATTGGATACATAAAAATATATAAGTATGTCAATGTACATAGACATACATATGTATTGTGTATATGTGTGTATAGAATTATTTCATTATGTCAATGATTTATCTGTCTGTCAGCCAACATAACATCATTCTGCCTTTCTGACCATTTTTCTACTCTGTCGCTTTAACTGCATTATCACCTTCTTCCTCTCTCCTCTTTCTCTCTTTTGCCAAAAAACTTTGTCCCTTACATCGCCAAACTTTCTTCTTCTCGATTCCGTCGGATCATCTGTCAATTAGTATCCATGACTTGAACTCCAACCTGCCCCCGACAATCGATAATATCGTAGCTGGGAGGGAAGCCTCTCATGCTTCATGACCAAAACACAGTCGTGCTCTTACTCACCATCACCGTTGTCATCGATGACAGTTGGCTCAAGGGAGAGAAAGAGAAACAACGGAGAAAGAGGGAGAAAGAGATATTTATGGACATGAGATGATGATGAAAAAAAAGAAAGAAAAAATATCTGGATAGAGAGAGGGAGAGAAACAGGGGAGAGGAAGATATAAGATAGTTCAAGAGATAGAATCCATTAGATAGGTAGAGAGGCAAATACCATGAGATACAAAGGGAAAGAGAGGCAAGAGATGAAATAGAGAAAGAGAAAAGAGATGAAACATATGTATACATAGAGAGAGAAGAGAGTTGAAACATATAGAGAAAGAGAAAAGAGATGAAACATATATATACATAGAGAGAGAAGAGAGTTGAAACATATAGAGAAAGAGAAAAGGGAGATAAATATATATAAAGAGAGATAGAAGAGAGTTGAAACATAGAGAAAGAGAGAAAGAGATGAAATAAGTAGAGAAAGAAACAAATGAAATGAGAGTAAGAGAAAGTGAGATATAAAGTATGTAGAAAAGGAGATATGAAAGAATAAAAGGATAGAAAAGTGAAGAGATTAGATGGCATAAAGTACATAGACAAGTAGAGAGTGGTGTGTGAAAGAGAGACCGGAGAAAAGGAGAAAGAAAGAGCGAGAAGAAGAAGAAAAAGCAAAAGATAAGAGAGAGATGGAAGATATTGTGCATACACAAACACACATATACACATACAATCATGCATACATGGGCACACTCTCAAGATCATGGGGGGAAAAAAAAGATACCAGGCAAGATGAGTACACTTTTGCCCACATTCTAACCACCACCACCACCACCACCACGACCACCGCATCAAACACATCTTCAGCATGGAGGAAAGGGAAGCTTTCAAGCTGGATCGATCCACCTTTGAGAATTCGATGTTCAAATTTTCCTCCTCCGTATACTCTTCATTCTCTGCTGCGCTCCATGGAAGCTAGCGGGGCACCTCAGAGTGGCCGTAATTTGCGGCGGATGCTATGAGAAGTTAGAAGCAGAGAGAGAGAGTGTAACTATGGAAACCGGCAAATTACAGGTGTTTTGATTGATTCTGAAATTGAAATGCACATAAAGGAGTGATTCATGTGTTAATTTTCTTTCAATTTGTGACTATTCCTTATAAGTACCGGTAAGAGAATCACTTCTTTAACGTACAATATTCTACAAACACAACAAACAAAACAGATGACACACATACACACACACACACACACACACACAGAGACTTCAGTGTGTCCTAATTGTAATTATTTTCAGCCTTTATGTGTTTGTTGTATACCTTTATCTTAGAGGTCCCAGGGATATCCTCTTTGAACATTCTCTGAATAATACTTCAAATAACTTTATCCTTCATGAAACACCACTGTCACATGCCCAATATCTTAATGTCCTTCTTTATGGATTCCTCTATCTTCATGCTATTCCCATTATTTCAATGTCTGTTACTGCAACTTTGTCTCATTCTTTCATCCCTTGTTGTTTGTATTTACATGTTTTCTTTTTCTATTTCTTGTATCTCTTTGGAATCTGGAAATCTGGTTGTTTCGTCTCTGTCTGTCTCTATTATCATCTTGTTTTGTCTCCGTGTCTCTTTGTCTATCTTAGTGTCCATGTTTTTTGTCTCTCTATGTCTTATTATCTGTGTTTTTCTGTCTGCCTGTCTTTCTGTCTGTCTTGTTTTTTTGTCCCTCTCTTTGTTTTTTAACATTATTTTTGTCTCGTTGTGTGTCTCATTGTATGTTTCTAGTCTCTGTTTCTCTCAATGTCTGTCACAGTCTCTCTGCTCATCTATTTACTGTCAGGCTGTCTCCCAGTGTTTCTCTTTGTCTCTTTGTCCTTCCTCTCATCCCCCTCCCCCTCCATCTCCCCCCCCCCCACCCCACATCTCGCCCGACTCCATCTTCCATGCTCCATCTCACCGTGTACTTCTGTTGGCCATTCTCATAACCCCCTCAAACTTGTGTATGCACAAAAAATTGGTAGCATATCGCGGTCCCGATCGATAGGTGTGACTCAGCGATTTCTCTCGGGGGTCCTGCGGGAGACGCTAATTTCGGTTTGATGATCGCGCGAACACTTCAGACGCTCTCGACAAAAGAACAGTGTTGGGTCGAACTCTGCTCTAAAGAGGAGAGAAATTTGATATGGTGTGACTCTTTTTTTTTTTGCCCCATCTTTTTTTTTCTCTCTCTTCCTCTATTTTCCAATATTTCATTTTTGAGGAGGATGTTGTATGACGGGGTGAAAGGAAGGTGAGGTGTTACATAGATGAAAGCCGTAGTGCATGAAAGCGACTGTACAAGCCCGTATGGGGGGAGATACACATGTACTGTGGATCGATAACGTTAGAATCAAATTAGACATGTATCGCGTCGTGACCGTCCCCGTATGCGTGACAAAAGAACTCCATACATCCCCTTCCGCTGGTTTACCCCCCACTTACGGAAGATGCGGCGCCACCGCGAGTTTTGACAAGAGGCAGGGTTCGCGGGGATTTGGAGAGACTTCTCCTGGTTACCCGATCCTTATAAATTGTGAACAGTTTGCTCAAAGAGACTGGGACAGTGTTATGGATGAACAGGAGGGTTTTTTTTCCAGATCTTTATCAAAACTAGGGGTTAAAATTAGAGCTCGAGTCAGGACCGGTAGGTTTAGAATTTCGACCACCTGTATGGTGCCGTGACAAATTTTACACAAGATGCTGGAAATTGGAGTTTTGTATTTTGATGCACAATTTATGACTTGAGTTTCCATTACAACACTGTTAGGTATGAAACTTCTATGCATACATCGCCAGCTGAGAATCAAAAGGGTATTATTGCAAGTTTTGGAGGTATGAAATTATTGGTATCAAGTTGTAGAGCTTGATCTCCATACATTATGGTGTCAAATTAAAATTGTTCTCATTTTTAGCAAAATACTAAACATCAAAACTACAAGGGTGCTATTTTACCCAATATATTGTTTAAAGTAGCCTCTTATTTCATGAAAATTGATTGTTTGGTTTTTATTTACCCTCAAGTATTAGAACACGATATTGCCCTTCTGGTTTCCAGCTGATGTTATCATGCATATTTTTTTCCCGATGGGAGAATTTCAGTGAACCTCACTTCTCTCCTATAACAGATAGAATTACCTTTATACAGAAATGTATTAACTCACAAATTATCTGTGTGTGATCATTTTGCTGACTGTTCATTCGAGTATGGAATGTGCAAGTGTTCAAACATAGTGAAAGTTTATATTGGATATTTGTGGATGGATTCACTTTGTTGCTTTTTTTTAGAGTAAATAATGGATGTATTTTAGACTCAGATGATGTCATGTACTAATAGCTAACGGCTGAAATAGCCAGCTTGTGAAACAGCCAGTTGACAGCGGAATATTCCATAGGGGATATGGTCAAACTGCGAGTATGTTATGTTCAACATGCAAAGAATAATAGTATTCTCTGCAGGTTTGCACAGTTAGAGGTTCCCGATCCATTGGCGATTTTTCTTATGCATGGGAATATGCTTGCATCATGAAAATCTAAAGCTCCCAAATGTTTCCAGGAGAGACCCATTTAAAGGCCC
This sequence comes from Diadema antillarum, assembly GCF_040938485.1. Taxonomy (NCBI): domain Eukaryota; kingdom Metazoa; phylum Echinodermata; class Echinoidea; order Diadematoida; family Diadematidae; genus Diadema; species Diadema antillarum. The sequence continues at coordinate 285,524 of NW_027271867.1, read as the reverse complement.
CCTCACACCTGAGCGAATTGCCTGAAAAATGACTTGCGATGGCTGGCGAAAGGCATTTTTGGAAAAATCGTTTTCAATGGTAATTGACAGTAAGTCATATTTACCCTTCGTGTTTGGGTTCGTACACGTTCTGAACTAACAGTTGAGATTATTCAAATTCACACGGGATTTTTGAACATGTTTAAAATTTCCCGACGAATTGAAAAATCGTCTATCATTTGCATCTTTTAGTTAGTCTGCGGTAATCGTTCGTTTATCGTTCGTGTGCTATTGTCACGCATAGTCCCTCATCGCGCTTTTGCCAAGGTGGACCGATCTCGAAAGAACCCTAAACGAAGCAACACGACGACTAAATATGACTTGCGCATAGAAACGAAGATACTATGACAAACGTATTTTCGCTTGCCATCTTAAATGCGAAGGGAAACTAAGATTGACTTTTACTAAATTTGGAAGGCGATGCATACACGAAGGCAAGTCTAAGAGATACTATGACAAACTATGGATTGCGAAGTGATACGAATACGAGCGAATGATCTGACGAAAAAAATTGGCGAATGCTGAGCTGCTCTCTGTAACCAGCCATTCACCACGCTACTCATATACATGTATAAACATTCGAATGTTTCTTCAGAAAAATGGAAGATGCAGCCCGCCTCAGAGTCCAGTATTTACTGGCAATGGCTCAGAATGATATTATACATCAGCAGCTGAACCAACACCAGTTCATCAGAGGCCGATTCAGATGGAGACGAGGCTTCATACGCCGTCGTATCTGGAGAAGGACGTGGCTGAACCCTGCCAGAAGAATGGCTTTTGGAATCTACAACCAGCTGTTGGCTTTGAGCTCCGAAGAGAAGACAATTCGACTTTAAAGAAATTTCTCTGCATGCCCCCTGAACTCTACGATGAAATCCTGGAGAGGGTCAGAGGAAGAATCAGGAGGCAGTACACCTGGTACAGGGAGCCGCTGGAAGAAGGTCTCAAGTTGGCAGCTACCCTCCGTCATCTTGTGTCTGGCACCAAGTACTCCGACATGCAGTATGGGTGGAGGGTGCCTGAAAACACCCTATCTGTAGTGGCCAGGGAAGTGTGTCAGGCCATATGTGACGAGTATGCAGATGAAGTCATGACAGCCCCTTCAACCCCTGATGGATGGAAACAACTTGCTGGCGGATTCTACAAGCGGTGGAATTTTCCCCACTGTGTGGCAGCTATTGATGGCAAGCATGTGGCCATCAGAAAGCCTCCTCTGTCCGGCTCGCTATGCTGCAACTACAAGGGCTTTTTTAGTATAATCCTGTTGGCTATAGTGGACAGTGACTACAAATTTATCTGGTGCGATATTGGTGGTGGGTATGATACAATAGGGGAAAGGGGGTAGGTCGAGTCAATTTAGGGGTACGTCAGATTCGTTATCACCCAACCTCCATTGTTACTGTTTCAATATTAATTTTTTTTGCTAAAATGATAGCAATTGGGGCAATTCATCTCAGTTTTTGCTGGATACCCTTTTTCTTCTTCAAAAACGTGCTTTAAGAATAATTAATAATATTGGATATTTATTTCACACAAATGATCTTTTGTGTAGAAGCAAAAATCTGAAATTGATTGATTTGTTTCATTATAATGTTGGTATTTTTTATGTATAGATTTTCAATTGATGAGCTTCCTGACATTTTTGAGCATACTACATTATGTTCATAACAAATAGCTCTCTTCATATCTACCCAACTCGTCATCGTGAGTGACTATCACCTTCCACGTACTCGCACAATTTTTGCGAAAAAAAACATTAATGTTTACAGTGCCCAAAATACTGGAATCTTCCGGCTGATTTTACTGTTTATCTTTGTCGTCCTTTAAATTGAAATGTTGCGTGGATGATCTCTCTGGCCGCACTGAAATCTGGACGGACCTGGTCGCTTTTATACTCCCCGAGGAGCGCACACACACGTACGAGAACGCCAGATCTATTCTTTTGTCTTCGTTTCCAATCGCACGCCATATCAAACCATTGCTCATCGTTCGTTCGTCTTATCGGGTCATATCAACCCTTCGCTCGCCTTCGGCCGCAATGCACTCAAAGAAGTGAACCGAAAAATCGTTATCCTTTGCATGTCATATTTATCCTTCGCTTACCGTTCGTTAATCATATTTGACTTTAGTTTATAATCGGATGATTTGAAGGCAATTTTATTTGAAATCGTTGAATTCGCGCGCATTTCGTGCGTTTTTCCCATTCGTCCCCCTTCGTCCCCCTACATTCGCTCAGGTGTGAGGGGGCTTTAATTCTTGTATTGGGAGAAAGACAGTCTATGACACAAAGCAACACATCAGTGAACAAGAAAAAAAAAGTCAATCACAATTAAACAGCTAATTAGAGCAAAAAAGACAAACAACATTAGTGACTATATAATCATGACATGTAATATGTCAACACTTATTACACACCATTGTTGCCATGAAAAAGTGACAACTTCTTTTGTTCAAAACTTTTTATCATTGTTTTATTAGACAAAAAGGGAGTGAAATATATGTATAAATCTGGTAAATCTTTACTAGAAAATATCATTTCCTATAGTTTTTGGATACGTAAGATATGCAATGATTATGTAAGAATGTGTAGCAAGGAACTTCTACAAATAAGTGTATCTGTGAGCACAATATTCTTGATGTATATCAGTTGAAAATATTTCTTTTAGTTTTAGAACAGGTGACATTCCATGGACAAAACACAAAGGATGACTTGTGCAAGCAGTGCAATGCCTCTTGCTCCATCAACTTGTTGATGATCAATACAGGAAGCTGTTTAAAAGATGAATCACTGTAATTTGAGAATCCACAAATCTTAGTTTCACAGATATTTTCATCTTTATGTTGCTGTATGTTTCAGTGGCTAATTTGGAGTAAAATGCCTCGGGTAATATATCTGTGGCTATCCGATGTTTCCCATTTTTGATAGATAATGAATTTGCCGGATTTTGCTTCCTACTCGTCAATATCATATATGAAGAAACATAGATTGTAAGTTTACACTGGAATGGCTGACAATTGGAATATACTGTAAAACACAATATTTTCGCAGCATGAAATTTTCACGAATTGGAGCCGACGGCCTTTTTCGCGGCATGAAATATTCGCGAGTTGCCTCTAACATTCAATTCATTTAGTGTTGACAAGAACTTTTGTATGCATTTTAATTTCGCGAATCTTGGCTCTCGCAAAATTTGCGAAATTAAAATGCATGCGAACATTCCATCATTTTACAGTATACCTGTATATATTTTTCCCTCTGAAAGAAATGGTAATATTTCCATCTCAACCTGATAGTCTTGTTTGTTCTCTTCCTTCCTGAAAGGTCTTACTGTCTGGCTATCATCTCAACCTGCTAATCTTTTTGTTCTCTATTTTCCTGAAAGGTCTTACTATCTGTCCATCTTTCCAATTCTATTTTTCATTCCATCTCTCCCTCTCTGTCTACAGTGCTACCTTTTCATAGCTCCCTTGTAATATTTTCATCTTAATCTGCACATGTCTCTTGTTCCTGTTTCTTGAAGATCTAAACATCTCTCTCTCTCTCCCTTTCTCTCCTCGTATCTCCATCTCTATCTTCATATCTCTATCTCTCTCTCCCTTGCTATCTCTCACTGTTTTTTCTTTGCCCTTTTTCTTTTATATCCCTCCCCTTTCCTTTCCCCTCCCTCTGTTTGCTATCCCATATGTTAATTGATTATCCAACTCTCCAGTGACCCATAGTAGAACTGCATTCTGTCTTATCTCTGGCAAAAGGCTGCAAGTGATGTGCCGTGGCAAACGGCAGCTTGGACCAAAATCGAGCAGTTAGAAAACAATCTCACACTAATAAATTTATTAAAGGTGCACGGTTCCGGTGTTTCAGTCAAATGCGTACGCGGGCGCATGGCGCAAGTTTCCTATAGAGACCTATGCTATCGACTCCTCTTTGGCGCTTACACTGTGGCCCACTTCCCCGAGTCGGACGAAGTCCGATTCATTGTAGTCAGTGGTCCAATCACAGTTCGGCTCATGATTCGGCTGAGGGGGATGACAGCTTTAGCAAACTTCTTTTGTGATGTCATTATAACAAGCACATATACACGCACCCTGGCATTACTACAGACTGCGCGATGCGCAGAGAAGACAATGAAGGCAACATTACTTAGCAACACCTACGCACTTAACTCTTGATGACAGCTCATCTTCGGTAATCTTCGTATCAATGCTAACGGTGATCGGCAGTATCATCAACAGCGCCCTCTGCACTACCGGGACCATGCACCTTTAACTTATCAAACTACAGTCAAACCTGTATATACTGGCCACCCAAAGGAGACAAAAAAGTGGCCATTGTAGACAGGTGACCATTATAGACAGGGTCGTTAATGTGGCTTTTCGGGGGGGGGTGGATTGTGTTTAATGGTCACATACGACAGGTGGTCGCTATAGACATGTTTGACTGCACCAATTGAAAGACTTTGAGCGAGGGAAATGTCACAATTTCTTTCAGCAGTGGGGGTCCCAAGTAAACTTCCATCAATAAATTTGCAACCTTGTCGCATCGTGACTTGCTCCCTTCTTGCAGGAGTAGGGGCGGCATAGCATCTCCGGCCCCCATACACACCGCTACGCCGTTGTTCCACCAACAAACCGTGTACATTAGGCGGGACTCCCCCGTGGCCGAGCCCACAAGTTGCCGCACACCTGAACAAATGGCGGCAGGCCTCCCCGGCTCCACTCTCTCCTCTTTCCCCTATTTCAGTCGGAGACGAACTTACTCCCTCCCCAGGGTTCCACCTCGATAGACGTCCAAAGCCAGTGCTCTTTCCATTTCATCTCATTTCTGACAATTCAAGGTTAAACAAGCAGCACCCGTGGAAATCCACGGGTCTGAGGGCCTCATATTTTTTTGAATTTATTCATATTATTTTCGCCGCGTTTTTAGTAGTCAAAAAGAAAGAACTTTACTATTTTCTCCTTTCCTTCTTTTGCACCCTCTTCTACCCATGGCCATCCCCTCCTAACACCTGAGCTGAGGAGGCGGTCCATGGAATGGGACTTTAAAATCGCCCCGCTTACTGTTATCACAGATCAACTTAGCAGCACCCGTGGAAATTCGAGGATTGTCTTCTTTGCCCAAAGATTCTTCCCGTCGAAGCACGGGTTGGGGGGAGGGGTGCCATTGACATTTTGCCCTGCATATCTCCCCCTTCCCCATGCCATTGGCCCTCAGTCTCGACGCCCGTTGAAAAAAAAAAAAAAAAAATATATATATATATATATATATGAGCCCTATCTGGCCCGAACGCACACACATCTTTCGGCGTATGTCATGAATAATATTCATTTTACCACGTCATTAAAAAAAAAACCACACACACAACGACAATATGTTTGATATCCTCGCCCGTTTACCTGCTTCAGACTGTACATTATCATTATTATCATTGTTGTATGAATATTATTATTGTATCATCATTTAATAAATACTTATTTTGGGAGGGGA